>NW_014577607.1:60186-63160 GCF_000485595.1 Priapulus caudatus
CGCACGATTAGCCTAATTAATTAGCTGTTATTCACGCGCGGTAATGGCCATAGGCTTATACAGGCATAGTAGGCGTATCTACGTTTCTAGAATTCTACATGCATAATGATACATGTCTTAGCAATAACTTCTGTGAGTGTTGAGTTTATTAACGCACAATTAGTCTAATTAATTAGCTGTAATTTACGCGCGGTAATGCCCATAGGCTTATACAGGCATAGTAGGCGCATGACCGGTAGGAAAGTGTATTTACCTATCATATCTCGCGAACTATATGAGTTACGTTTCTAGAATTCTACATGCACCACCTCCTCTCCTCCACCTCCTCTCCTCCTCCTCCTCTCCTCCTTCTCCTCTCCTCCTCCTCCTCCTCCTCCTCTCCTCATCCTTCTCCTCCGCCATTTCCTCCCCCACGTTCTCCCCCTCTTCCGCGACCTCCTTCCTGTATTACAGTTCAACATACGCGCGGTAACGCTAATAGCTATGATATCTGTGAAGATTGAGTTTATTGAAGGCGGTGTTAGAAAGAGCCAACGCGTGCCGCGTGCATATTTGCTAATTAATTAGGCTAATCGTGTGTCAATAAACTCGACACTCACAGAGATTATTACTAAGACATGTATCATCATGCATGTAGAATTCTAGAAACGTAACTCATATAGTTCGCAAGATATGATAGGTAAATACACTTTCCTACCGGCCATATCGCGTGATAGCGTGTGTGCGGAGGTGGGGGGAGGTTAACAGCTGTATACAATGCGCCCAGTACAGACAGTACAGGCGGGCGCGGGCAAGGGATTTGGCATTTGTGTTGTGGCGTTTGCATTTGTGTTGTGGGATTTTGCATTTGTGTTGTGACGTTTGCATTTGTGTTGCGGGATTTGCATTTGTGTTGCGGGATTTGTATTTGTGTTGTGGGATTTGTATTTGTGTCGAGCCTTCTGCGCCACCGTACTTATTCAACGTTAGCATCGCCGGTGCAGTTGCTATTAGTTGCTACTACAAATGCTGCATTTTTTTGCTACGCCTGCTTTTGCTCTTGTTGCCGCCGTCCCGCCGTCCCGGCCGCCCCTGCTGCCACCCCTCTGCCACCCCGCTGCCGCCCCCGCTACCGCCCCCGCTACCGCCCCGCTGCCGCCCCCGCTGCCAACCCCGCTGTTGCCCCCGTCACCGCCCCCCGCTGGCGCTGCTGCTGCCGCCCCCGCTGCCAACCCCGCTGCCGCTGCTGCTGCCGCCCCCGCTGCCGCCCCTGCTGCCAACCCCGCTGTCGCCCCCGCTGCCGCCCCCGCTGCCGCCCTTCGCTGCCGCCTTCGCTGGCGCTGCTGCTGCGTTTCACGTATACGAGCAAGCCCGTGTTTACCATGTTCTCGTTACTTGGTTATCACAGTGTCGGATTACGAACGGATTCCATAGAAATGCACACATCGCACGCGGGAATACCTTCCCAACTATGGCATCATGTAGGATTTACGTGGCAGATTACCTGCGGATCACGCCGATTCGTTACGCATTCACTACGCGAGTTAGTTATGCTGCGAATCAGGCGATATTATACGATATTCATTATGGAAATTTTACATTTTCGGTCCGACTCGCAACAAATTTTTAACGTTTTTACTCGGATGAAATGCACATATTCAATGCGAGATCTGATATCATACCGGTCATACTAATACCCGATCAAGTTGCGATGAATTTTAATGTGTGATTCGGAATGAATACGGCGCGGGATGCAGTGCGCGGTTATTGAACATCGGGGTCGTGTCAAAACTATTCAGAGAAACAAAGTATACTCGGAGATCCACTTCATTCGTCACGGCCGCCGGACCGTATAGTCAGTCCGAAAGTGCTGTTCAGTGAGCGAAATGCAACTCTAGTGTAAGCGGCAGGCACCCGCATCGCCAACATGGCCGCCCACGAGCCTTCGTCTTCGTCTCTGCCGCCCGCGCAACAAAAAAACCAGCGCTGCTTTATGCGGCCATGTGATAAGCGGAGGATCAGAGGAGATTTCAGCCAGCTCTGCTACGCCGCGATGGCCGCCTCGAAGGAAACGCGGCGCGATCCGTTTTTTTTTTAGCCGAACCGGGCGGAAATCGGAGCGCCTGCGAGAGTCGCCGTCGCCATGTTTGCGAGGCAGCCGAGCAGAAGTGCAGCAGCAGACGTCGGCTCGCGGAGATGACGCTATATATGGAGCCGACAAATCACGCGCGGAGCAGCTCGTAGTTATAGCGCCAGAAATAATAAATCGCCCGCTTGTTTATTGCATTCGACTATTTTTCACGGTCAGCTCTGATGCGATATATATATAGTCTCGCATGCAGAGACGACCGCAAAATATAAATAAATAAATATATAGCGAGAGCGAGCGAGATAGAGAGAGACCGAGAGAAAAGACAGAGCGAACGAGACGAATTGTCAAGTCTTTCAACTTGTCGCGCAAAATCATCTGTTATCGAAAGGATAAGCGCTGTAGCGTCGTGACTACTGATTTCTTACTCATAAATCGCGCGCGCACTCGCTGTGTAATTAATTAAAAGCACGCGAGCTTCGGCGAGAGGTCTGTTAGACTCGATATTACTCATCTAATCTATATTTCAGTTCGTATGTATGTATGTATGTGTGTGTGTGTGTGTGTGTGTGTGTGTGTGTGTGTGTGTGTGTGTGTGTGTGTGTGTATGTATTATGTATGTCCCCTATGCATGTCCCCCCTATGTATGTCCCCTGTCCCGGGATGTATGTATGTATGTATGTATGTATGTTGTATGTATGTATGTATGTCCCCTATGCCCGCCAAACCGCCAAGTGATCTGGATGCAATTTTTCAGAGGGCAGGTTTCCTATACCCGGGAGTGTTCCTAGATCAAAAAATAAAAATTAAATTTAAAAAGTTAAAGGTTAAAAATGGATAACAATTCATAGATTGCAGATTAACATGACGTAGTGTGAATCCATGGTGGTATAATTCAAAAAAAAA
>NW_014577607.1:64247-66073 GCF_000485595.1 Priapulus caudatus
TGAGGATGAGATTGAGGATGAGGAGGAAGAGGAGAAGGAAGAGTGGGATAAGGAGGATGAGGATGAGGATGAGATTGAGGATGAGGAGGAAGAGGAGAAGGAAGAGTGGGATAAGGAGGATGAGGATGAGGATGAGATTGAGGATGAGGAGGAAGAGGAGAAGGAAGAGTGGGATAAGGAGGATGAGGATGAGGATGAGGATGAGGATGAGGAGGACGACGACAATGAGGATGTGGAAGAGGAGGGGGTGGTGGTGGAGAGAAGTTGAGAGTGAGAGAGAGAGAGAGAAAGAAAGAGAGAGAGACAGACAGACAGACGAACCGACAGATAAATACATAGACAGACTAGAAGATGCACTTATTACAGATAATGCAATGATAACAGAAAGATGGACGTAGGGATGATGGTATAGATAGACAGATTAACAGACAAAGGAGACTGTAATAAATATGGACAGATATACAGAATAACAGGTGAATTAAGACAAACGGAATGGCAGACTGGGACTATAATTTCAAAAGATAAAGTGCGCGTACGTGCGGAAGGCATTAGAAGCCTTAGAACACAGGAACGTCATCTGGCATTAAAACCACAGCATGAATCTTATTGCTGAACAGATCGTGAAGTTCGCTGTACTGTACGGAACTTAAGGTACTGTAGGAATAATACATTTTGATCTAGAAATAAATAAATTCATAAATAAATAAAGAATAAATAAATAAATAAATAAGAATGTGGGAAGAGTTCAACTTATATTTTAAAGCTCAATGAGGTAGCCTATAGACGCGCGTGCTGACACATCGATGTAACGCACGTCTCATGCTTTAATGACATCACCGGTATGGAACATTGCCGGAGCCTGAAGTCTCATCAAACGGCCTGCCACACCGTGCCTTAAAGAATATTTTAAGCCTTCCTTTTAACCCAGTCTCGTCGGTCTCCTTTGAGTGATGACAATAGCCCTTCTCAGCGACGCTCTGTGCCTCGACTATGAAGAGCGTCGTTGTAGCTTCCGCCGTTGTAGGCGCGCGTCTTCTATTCATCGAGTTGAACGTCTAAAATTTGCGTCTGAGGAGATGCGGGCGCATTGACCACGCGTGTCACTTCTCATTCGCATGTTCGGTCAAATATTTGAGTAGCTCTCCATGATCGTCGTTTCTGAGTAGTGTCCACACCGACACCACTTGAGCGCTCTCTTCACGTCGACCTCTCGTCGCCTAATCGCTTATCATCTATTCGCGCATAGCTAATAGGCGATATGTGTATACTGCAATACAAAATGTGTACATAAGGCGAATGATTGTACAGCGCGTGTGTGCGCGGGTTTCGTATTTCTCACGTTATACTATGTCATCGTCTTTTCGTCGTCGCCTCCCTCTTCCTATTCGCCGTCGTGAGTCGTGTGAATCGCCGCTTACCTCTTTTATCCTTCCTTTCGCACACTTGCTTTCCACACTCTGCGGCCCTCTCTCCTGATCAGCATCTTGTTAAGATCTCGCCGCCCGCTTCTTCAGCCCGTTATTCAGTCATCTCGTCTCACCGGCGATGGTTTACATGAGCGATTACAGGTGCAATCTAACAGTCGCCGCAGGGGCAATGCATGCACGAGAACGGACTCATATACATTTATACTTCTTATAGAATGTACTATCTGATAGAATCACTGAAGCGCCTTGTCGTTAGTGTCGTATATATATGCTAGCACTAACAACGCGCGCGCGCGCGGAAGTGTTCTTATGCGCGTCCCAGTAGATTCCCACGCACCTCTCTCTCTCTCTCTCTCTCTCTCTCTCTCTCTCTCACACACACTCTCTCTCTCTCTCTCT
>NW_014577607.1:66083-76454 GCF_000485595.1 Priapulus caudatus
TGTGTGTGTGTGTGTGTGTGTGTGTGTGTATGTATTATGTATGTCCCCTATGCATGTCCCCTATGTATGTCCCCTGTCCCCGGGATTATGTATGTATGTATGTATGTATGTATGTATGTATGTATGTCCCCTATGCCCGGCCAAACCGCCCAAGTGATCTGGATGCAATTTTCAGAGGGCGATTTCCTATACCCGGGGAGTGTTCCTAGATCAAAAAAATAAAAATATAATTTAAAAAGTTAAAAGGTTAAAAATGGATAACAATTCAATAGATGGCAGATTAACATGACGTACGTGTGAATCCATGGTGTATACTCTTAACAGTGCAGTGGCCTAATCGCTAGAACATCCGTCTCCTACACCGGGATTCCGGGTTCAAATCCCAATTCGGGAAATACTTTGTTTCCTGACTTTTGGATTGTTTAGTATGTACTTCTGCCAATTCACCGTTAATTTCAAAATTACTACAAAATTTAATTTATTTAATTTTTTTTTACTACATTTAAACGTTTAGTAAAAATTCAGAATAAACTATGGTAGATGATAATAATAGCGCAAACTGACGGGAACACTTCACGGAAGCCTATGTAGGTAACAGATCAAATATTATAATATTTGTTATATAATTTTATTTTATTATTTTCACTTTTTTACTTTTGTATTTTTTAATGTCTTTTATCTTTTGATTTCTTATTATTTTTTACAGTTTGGGATGAGATGGAATGGGATGCGATGGCATGGGATGGCATGCGATGGCATGGGATGGGATGGGATGGTATGGGATGGGATGGGATGCGATATGGGATGGGATGTGATGGGATGCGATGCGATATGGGATGGGATGGGATGGCATGGAATGGGATGGATGGATGGATGCATGGATGGATGCATGCATAGATAGATAGTTAGATTTTTTTGGGTATTTTCCTTTCAACCAAGCCGTCACCAACTGAGTAACGCCACTGATTTCCCCGGGCATCCCGCTAGTTACTATTAATCGCGCGTGCAAGCGCGGTCAAATATATATCCGCCATCAAGCATCGGCACCGTCGTAAAAGTGAGCCGGCGCTCGCTCAAATCTAATCTCGGCGCCAATCTATTTAAATTTCTCCAGAGATTTTCTGACGGAAAAGTGTTCCACTCCATTACCAAGTTCGAAAATTTGTCGGCATTGTATTCCAATTGTCCGTTTCAATAGAATAAAAAGTGGAAAGCGTTGCTCTGTTGCATCGCCATTACTATTTACGACAGGCTTATACGTTTCAATGCGTATCCTCTATTTTGTATGGATGAGCTGGATATTTATACACAGCTTAGGCGCACAGATAAATACTCAGTCTGGCAGAGAACCGCACGCAGACGGGATGAGAGAGAGAGAGAGAGAGAGAGAGAGAGAGAGAGAGAGAAGAAGAAGAGTAGTAGAGAGAGAGGAGGAGAGAGAGAGAGAGAGAGAGAGAGAGAGAGAGAGAGAGAGAGAGGAAAAAGAGATTGAGGATGAGGAGGAAGAGGAGAAGGAAGAGTGGGATAAGGAGGATGAGGATGAGGTATGCGGATGAGGATGAGGGAGGACGACGACAATGAGGATGGTGGAAAGAGGAGGGGGTGGTGTGGAGAGAAAGTTGAGAGTGAAGAGAGAGAGAGAGAAAGAAAGAGAGAGAAGACAGACAGACAGACGGAACGACAAGATAAATACATAGACAGAGCTAGAAGATGCACTTATTACAGATAGATGCAATGATAACAGAAAGATGGACGTAGCGGATGATTGGTATATGATAGACAGATTAAGCAGAGCAAAAGGGACTGTAATAAATATGGACAGATATACAGAATAACAGGTGAATTAAAGACAACGGAATGGCAGACTGGGACTATTAAATTTCAAAAGATAAAGTGCGCGTGACGTGCGGAAGGCATTAGAAGCCTTAGAACAACGGAAGCGTCATCTGGCATAAAACCACAGCATGAATCTTATTGGCTGAACAGATGCGTATAAGTTCGCTGTATACTGTACGGAGCTTAGGTACCTGGTAGGAATAATACATTTGATCTAAAGAATAAATAAATTCATAAATAAATAAAGAATAGAATAAATAAATAAATAAGAAGTGGGAAGAGTTGAACTTATAGTTTGTAAAGCTCAATGAGGTCGCGCTATTAAGACGCGCGTGCTGACACATCGATGTAACGCACGTCTCATGCTTTAATGACAGTCAAGCCGGTAATTGGAACATTGCGAGCCTCGAAGTCTCATCAAACGGCCTGCCCACCACGCGTGCTTTAAAGAAATATTTAAAGCCTTCCATTTAACCGCCAGTCTCGTCGGTTTCTCCTTTGAGTGATGACATAGGCCCTTCTGCAGCGACGCTCTGTGCCTCGACTATGAAGAGCGTCGTTGTAGCTTGCCGCGCGTGTAGGCGCGCGTCTTCTATTCATCGAGTTGAAGCGTCTAAAAATTTGCGTCTGAGGAGAGTGCGGGCGTCATTGACGCAGCTCCAGCGTGTACTTCTCATTCGCATGTTCGGTCAAATATTTGAGTAGTTCCTCATGATCGTCGTTTCTGAGTAGTGTCCGACAGGGGATCACCACTTGAGCGCTCTGCTTCAAACGGTCGACCTCTCGTCGCCTTAATCGCTTATCATCTATTGCCGCATAGCTAATAGGCGATCTGTGTATACTGGAATAACAAATGTGTAGCATAAGGCGAATGATTGTACAGCGGTGTGTGCGCGGTTTCGTATTTGCTGTTCTCACGTTATACTCTGTCATCGTCTTTTGCGTCGTTGGCTCCTCTTCCTATTCGCGGCGTCGTGGAGTCGTGTGAATGCGCCGCTTACCTGCTTTAGTCCTTCCTTCGCGACACTTGCTTTTTGCCAGCACTCTGCGGCCCTCTCTCCTGATCAGCATCCTTGTTAAGATCTCGCGCGCGCTTTCTTCAGGGCCCGGTTATTCAGTCATCGTCGTCTCATCCGGCGATGGTTTATCATGAGGCGATTACAGTGCAATCTAACAGTCGCCGCAGGGGCAAGTGCATGCACGAGCGGACGTCATATACATTTATGACTTCTATAGAAATGTACTATTCTGATAGTAATCAGCGAAGCGCCTTGTCGTTAGTGTCGTAAATATTATATGCTAGCACTAACAACGCGCCGCAGCCGCGGCGTAATGTTCTTATGCGCGTCCGCAGTAGATTTCCCACGCAACCTCTCTCTCTCTCTCTCCTCTCTCTTCTCTCTCTCACACAACTCTCCTACTCTCGTCTCTCTCTCCGTGATGCCTCTCTCTCTCTGTCGTCTTTGCTCTCTCTCTCCTCTCTCCTTCTCTCTCTCGTTAGCATGCTTTCTCATGCTCTCTCTGCTTCTCTTTTCCTCTCTCTGCTCTCTCTTCAGCTCTCTCCCCACACGCGAAGCACATCATGAACGATTTCCACTTAGTGCTTCGCCAATGGGCACGTTATCTATGTAAAGCCTAGATTTTCTTATGGCGAACAACCGCGCTTTCGCGTTCCATTTGCGTCCCGAGTCGTTCATGGAGCTGCTTTTTGTCCGGGCGCATCACGCCTGCGGTTACGGCGCCACGTATACTGCACGCAATGCTCGCGGCAGTTTGGCAATTAAATATGTAGTAGTTATTCGGCTCTGTCGCATATTCTACGGAGTGAAGGATGACGCGCAGAATTACGACGTTGGTGACGATGACATTTCTGCGTTATGCATGTACATGTTAAATTCATTCAACCGTGCGAAAACGAGATGGTAGAGACAGTCACAGGTGGCACGTCTTGCTCGCAAAGATACGACCGAATCTATGCGCAATTCCTTCGAGCGTTACTTAAGGGCCGCACACCAGCCGATTTTTTCACCGAGCGGATTTGATCGGCCGCGATAAAAATTAGCCGATATCGGGTAAGATGTGCGCGTCATTTGGTAAGACGATTTTACTTACGATTATTTTTATCGGGTGATCGTTCGAAAAATCAAACATGTTTGATTTGAACGGGCGATTCGTTGTTGAAGGGCGGAATTTTGCCGTAATCCGAACAGAGATTGTGGTGTGCGCGTGAACTCTAGGAAAATTCGTCCTACGATAAATATTGAATCAGCCTAAAGCTGAAGCGTGCCCGTGTCACATGACATTTACATTTTATCGTAGGTTTTTATTTATGTACCATCACCATTTTTATCGTAAGGTGTGGCGAGTGGTTTATCGAAGGCGTCGGCGCTGAGCGCAGATTTTACAGACGATGAATGAGATTTTTTCATGGAGCCGGATTTTTTAGGTAGGTGTGGCGACGGCCTTACTGCAATGCGCGACGGCAGTCTAACTATCGCGGACCACTGTGTAACTGTAGCTCGACAATATTTTCCGACCTGTCGGGCACGCAATGTTTGCACGAAAGCGCTGCGCGAGTCGTCGCGCCGTGTTCGCGATGATTAATAATAAATATTTAATAACGGTAATCGATCTGCCGACGCTGATTACCGTATTTGAGAATGCAATGTTGTTGTCGCGGTTACAACGCAAAACGCGAGCGATTCTAACCCGTGAGGCGGCGGGCGAGACTGCTACTAAAACTAATGTGAAGCTGAATCCACAACCGCCCGATTTCAATTAGATATATATATATATGAGAGAGAGAGAGAGAGAGATGAGAGAAGAGAGAGAAGCAGAAAGAAGAGAGAAGAGAGAGAGAGAAGAGAGAGAGAGAGAGAGAGAGAGAGAGAGGAGAGAGCGCGCCACAGGGCTGTGGTGGCGAACAGGCGACGCTCACCGCGATGCTGACGAAAACGCGAAAAAGAACGAATAATAAAAATGCATTCATCTGACGGAGGGACAATGAATGCAAAGTGAAATGAAACAGCTCCATGATTACGACACCGTTGTGGAATGCGTAATTAATATAAAACGGGATTTAACGGATGTATGAATGCGCAATGTTTTCACGGCGTAATTTTTGGAGAAACATTTTAATTATGTTTGTAGGCGCGCGTGTTATCGCGCGTTTTATACCTGGGCGCGTGAGGCGTCGCGTTAATTATAGCCTATCATAATTTCTGACACCACTCATTTGGCAGGGACTGTGATTCAGAATAAATAATGTCCTGAATCGTTAATAGATTCAGTAATAGTGTGTTTATTATAGGTGTGTGTGTCAGTGCGTGCGTGTGTAACGCCGTACGTGTGTGCGTGTGTATGCGCTTGTCGCGCGGTGTGTGTGTGGGTGTGGCTGCGCGTGTGCGCCGCGCTGTGTATGTGTGTATGTGCGCGAGTACCGGCGGCACGGGCTGCGTACGTACGTGCGCGTGTGTGCATACACACCCCGCGTGTGTGGATGCATGCGCGCTCGCGGCTGTCTCTCTCTATATATACGACTAGTATCGGTTTAGGACGGCAATAGGTTACAGTACCACGGCTCCATAATGAAGCCGATTATATAGCCGTGCAGATCGTGCGATTCTTGCGATTCATTGCCGACGTACTCGCCATCAGAAGGAAATTGGAATCCCCGCTCCGTCGGCTATCATTGGCTCGCGTTTTAACATCTATCAGCAGCCATGTATCTCCGCGGGGCCTAAGCACCTTACGATTGTAAGCGGCCGAGGCCTTATGGAAGGCGCTGAGGACCGACTTCGCTATAGTTCGCGTGCAATTCTCTCCATTGACGCTGCGCGCGTGGAGGTTTCTTCTGCTCTTCTTTCGCTGCGCACAAGCCGGTGCGTGATAAACGTATTAGCGCACGCATGCACAGCGCACACAGAAGGCTAGCATGAATGCACGCACATACCCATCGGCGCGCGTACAGCACACACACCACGCGGTAAATACACACACAGAATATACGCACGCACATACACGCACGTTCGCAGCGCGACGTTTCGCACGTACTTGTGGACTGCAGCAACGCACACAGCCACGCAAGCACGGACATACGCACCTTCCGCACGCAACCGCATCACACACACACACAAACCACACACAACACCACACCCACCACACAACACACAGCATCACGCGCAGCGCACTGCACACGGCACACACCACAGATACACCAGCAATACAACGCAGCCGACTCGCACGTTCGCACGTTTGGCACGCACACACACACACACACACACAGCACACACACCAGCACGCGCGCGGCCGCGCACAAACACGCACAGATAACACGCACGCAATATACACGCAGGACGACTCGCACGTTCGGCGGACGTTTCGCACGCACGTGTGGATGCACGCGCGCAACGCCAAGGTAAAGCTTGCCTCGTCCCATTCAAGCATATAGGAGCAGCGAGGGGAGTAAAATAGAAGGCCGGAGGCCGTCGACAACAGCAAAACGAAGGAAGAACAGGACGTCCAGTAGATTAACGAGTCAAGGCAGTTAGAAGGTCAAAAGAAGAGAGCGGGAGACAGACGGGCAGCCAAGTCTGGCTAGCACAGAAATAGATGAGAGAGAGATGGGCGTCGGACGGGCGGACGAGGGCGAACTGACCGGACGGACGGACGGAAGGACCGGAGAGACGTACCGACGGATGGTACGGACAGAAGGAATGGACGGACAGAAGGCTGGAAGGTTGGATTGGATGATGGTTTAGGTGGATGGATAGATAAATATGATTGGGTAGATGGGAATGCATGAATAGATAGAATGAAAAGAATGGATGAATTGATGGAGGATGAAATTGATGGATGGATGGATGGATGGATGGATGGATGGTATGGATGGATGGATGGATGGATGGATTGGATGGATGGATGGATGGCATGGATGGAATGGATGGATTTGGATGGATGGATGGATGGATGGATGGATGGATGGATGGATGGATGGCTGGATGGGATGGATGGGTGGATGGACATGGCCTGGATGGATTGGATGGATGGATGGGATGGACGATGGATGGCTGTGATGGAATGGATGGATGGATGGATGGATTGGATGGGAATGGATTGGATGGATGGATGGATGGATGGATGGGATGATGGATGGATGGATGGATGGATGGCTGGATGGATGGATGATGGATGGATGGGATGGATGGATGGGATGGATGGATGGATGGATTGGATGGATGGATGGATGGATGGATGGATGGATGGATTGATGGATGATGAATGGATGGATAGATGGATCGATGGATGAATTGATAAATTGAATGGATCGGTTATTGCGATGTATGAATTTTATGGAGTAGATCGGAGAAGTGATGGACCCTGGAATGAATGCTAGATGCGATGGAAAGATGGATGATAAAATGAATGTAAAATATGAATGACGAATCGATAAGGCTGAACGCACCAATGAAAGTACAGACGGATTGACGGGCAAGCAAGGTGAACGAGCTAGAAAGGCTAAAATAAAAATGAATATGACAAGGAAGTCAAACAATAATTCAACCAATTACATGCTCAAGTAACGTATCAATAATCCCGACCATGATTACATGAAGGCTAAACGTTAAACATGCAGCTGACATTACCGCTTGTGTCTTCCTTACGGCAATGTGTAATAGCTCCACACAGTGGCACGCGCACTGATCCGCTATTGAAGCTAACTAACGAATTTCGGCAAGTTAATCTCACCATATTCTAACGAACTAAGATTGGCTGCGATGTTTCAGATCGACAAGTGAACGAAAGTCAGTAATGCAATGCGCCATCGCAGGCGAAATCTCGTTTCCAGATCGCCACTGATCTCGCAGCCATCGAGTTATTTACGAAAGGCGAAATCGAAGTTCGCAAAAACGTGTCATTTTATGAGACGGATGGCGTGACATGTTATCGTATTTCAGCACTGCGCGTTAAGCGGCATTTGCTAATCCGAGGCGCATGACGGCGCGCGTGTCTGTGACGCCAAATGTTACATCAGAAAACAAGATTCTGCCTGGAGCCTACCCACGCTCACGCAGCCGTTCTTGCTTTTCGACAGATTATCTAGAGGGATTTATAAATAAAATAAATCTCAATGATAATAATGTACTAATAAATATATAATCACATTCTATAAATAAAAATACATCAATAAACAAATGAACTTCATTACGTTTTCAAAACGTTTAGAACATACGTGTTTAAGGAAAAGGCCGAGGCCAGAAGGCTCATCGCGAAAGTAAAACCAACAAAAAACCCGCCCGGCCCGCCGCGGGGGGGGGGGGGGGGGGGGGGGGGGGGGGGGGGGGGGGGAACGAAAAAAAAGATGAAAAAAAAAAGGGAGGTTTTTTTGGGGGGCCCCCCCGCGGGGGGGGGGGGGGGGGGGGGGGGGGGGGGGGGGGGGGGGGGGGGGGGGGGGGGGGGGGGGGGGGGGGGGGGGGGGGGGGGGGGGGGGGGGGGCGGGGGGGGGGTGGGGGGGGGGGGGGGGGGGGGGGGGGGGGGGGGGGGGGGGGGGGGGGAAAGGAACGCGAAATGCGAAATGCGAATGCGAAATGCGAAATGGCGAACGGCGAATTCCGAAATGCCATAATGCAAAATCCGAGATGAAAGATTACGAGGTTCTAAGGTGAAAACACCTGACGGGAAGCACTAGAAGATGAATTTTATGCAAATTAAGAAGTAAATGCGAAATGCAGAAGTGCGAAATGCGAATCTGAAGGCAACGCAATCAGAGAATGTGTTGGTCTTGACGAATGCATGGCCAATTAATTATCTAGAATAGACAAAGATGGCGGCCATCTCGATTACAATCAATGAGGTGTGACGACTAATGGGAATCTAATGTAGGCCTACTGTGTTGTAGCAAAGAATATCACACCTCAAAAAAACGCTTCGAAGAGCGGGTAAGCATGCTAGTGCTATTGCTTCAAGATGTTATAATACATTGTTTGTAATTGAGATGGTCGCGCCATCTTGTCTTTGTAGTAATTAATACCGGCCATGCGAATTTGCGTCAAAGGACAACACATTTCTCTGATTGGTTGCTTCAGATTTCGCAATTTCGCATTTCGCATTTCGCATTTCGCATTTCGCCATTTTGCATGAGCCCACTGGGCTTCTGGGCTTCTGGGGTGCGCCGCATAGCAGCCTTTACGAAGTAATTTGCCCCGTGTTCTTTTCAAGATGTTGGGTTGGGAGGTGAATTTTCGGTCGAACTTTCCAATACCCACTTTAGTTTGAATAGATCGCACCCATGAGCAGCTTATGTATACGTAGAAATTATATGTATGGAGCCTCGCCAAACAGTTTCAAAATCCCCCCGCATTTAGTCATTCTTACAGAGGCGTTCATCATGGGAAATTTCAGAAAAGTGCTAATATCTCCATTGTTTAGAAATGCGAAGTTGCTGATTTTAAATGCTATTTCTCCAAAGCTCACAACTCCGATTCCAAAAATGTTTAGTTACGTTTCAATGCTAACATATAAACAAAAACATGGTCCCCCTGGCATTTTTTAAATATTATATTTTATAAGTTATGGCTCTTTGTTTACAAAATTGTTTGCGTTTTGAACCATCACTACCAAATTTTTCGTAAATTCTTTTCAACTTATTAACTAAATTTAAAGCATTTAAAAAAAAATTCCAGGGACGTCCACTCCGTTTTAGTTTCTATTATAAAACAACTTGTGCTAAAGAAGTATTTAAGGTGCCCAACTCTTCCTTTTCGGGCGTAAGAAACTTACAAAAATTAGGCATTTTTTGTAATAACATTCACAATTTTTGGCCGTCACTTAATTAGGCGATGAATTTTCTTCCATTCTTTTTTCATCAGAGCGTCGAGAAACATCTCTCTGATGTAATGAATAGAGTTTGATTGGCCATATGGTGAGCAGTTTTATGTTCGCAATGCCCTTTAAGGTGTACCGTCCCGTTAACCCTAACAGTATCCTTAACAGAACCCTTGGCACGCCCTACTCGCCAACTGTAGCCCTTATAATGGTGCCTACCTAGGCGAGTCCTCGGCAATTATTCAGCCGAGATCTAAATTGATCGCATGCAATGCCCCAGTTGAGTCAAGCGCGGAAGAGCTGCGTATCGCATTCCTACTATTTAAGAGTGGCGCAAGCAGATTTGGTTAGGAAGCTAGGTTTGCTGGCTGGAGTAATAGATTGTAGGGAAACGGCAGGCAGGCAGCGTCGCACTGCTAGGCAGCGTGTGGATTCACTACTTGATGCTGTAATCTTTGCATTTAGCTTTGCGGCGCGCATTCTTAGAGGCTCGATGCAGCGATGATCGCAGCCGGCGTCCTTACCGGCGCAGAAACAGCGGAAACGCATGCCCCCCCCTCTCTCTCTCTCTCTCTCTCTCGTCCGTCTCTCTCTCTCTCTTCGCGCGCGCCGCGGCGCGGCTTTCTCCCTTCTCTCTCTCTGTCCTCTTCTCTCTTCTCTCTCTCTCTCATTTCACACTCTCTGGGTCTCCTTCTCTCTCTCTCTCCTCTC
>NW_014577607.1:76465-81578 GCF_000485595.1 Priapulus caudatus
GAGAGAGAGAGAGAGAGAGAGAGAGAGAGAGAGAGAGAGAGAGAGAGAGAGAGAGAGCGCGCCACAGGGATGTGGTGCGAAACAGCGACGCCACCGCGATGCTGACGAAAACGCGAAAAAGAACGAATAAAAAATGCATTCATCTGACGAGGGACAATGATGCAAAGTGAAAATGAAACACTCATGATTACAGACACCGTTGTGGAATGCGTAATTATATAAACGGCGATTTAACGATGTACTGAATGCGCATGTTTTCACGGCGTATTTTTGGAAGCATTTAATATTTGTAGGCGCGCGTGTATCGCGCGTTTTATAATGCGCGTGAGGCGTCGCGTTATTATAGCCTATCATAATTTCTGACACCATCATTTGCAGGGACTGTGATTCAGAATAATAATGTCTGAATCGTTAATAGATTCAGTAATAGTGTGTTTATATAGGTGTGTGTGTTCGTGCGTGCGTGTGTACGCGCGTACGTGTGTGCGTGTGTATGCGCGCGCGCGCGTGTGTGTGTGTGTGTGCGCGCGTGTGCGCGCGTGTGTATGTGTGTATGTGCGCGAGTACCCGCGCACGTGCGCACGTACGTGCGCGTGTGTGCATACACACGCGTGTGTGGATGCATGCGCGCTCGCCTGTCTCTCTCTATATATACGACTAGTATCGGTTAGGACGGCAATAGGTTACGTACCACGGCTCCATAATGAAGCCGATATATAGCCGTGCAGATCGTGCGATTCTTCGATCATTGCCCGTACTCCATCAGAAGGAAAATTGGAATCCCGCTCCGTCGCTAAATCGCATTGGCTCGCGTTTACATCTATCACACAGCCATGTATCTCCGCGGGGCCTAAGCACCTACGATTGTAGCGGCCGAGGCCTATGGAGCCGCTGAGCCGACTTCGCTATTAGTCGCTCATTCTCTCCATTGACGCTGCGCCGTGGAGGTTTCTTCTGCTCTCTTTCCTGCGCACAAGCCGGTCGTGATAAACGTATTAGCGCACGCATGCACACGCACACAGAGGCTAGCATGAATGCACGCACATACACACGCGCGCGTACACACACACACGCACGCGCGTATACACACACAGAATATACGCACGCACATACACGCACGTTCGCACGCACGTTCGCACGTACTTGTGGATGCACACGCACACAGCCACGCAAGCACGGACATACGCACGCACGCACGCACGCACACACACACACACAAACACACACACACACACACACACACACACACACACACACACACACACACGCGCGCGCGCGCGCACACACGCACAGATACACGCACGCATATACACGCACGCCGACTCGCACGTTCGCACGTTCGCACGCACGTGTGGATGCACGCGCGCACGCCAACGTAAAAGCTTCCTCGTCCATTCAAGCTATAGGAGCAGCGAGGGGAGTAAAATAGAGCCGGAGGCAGGTCGACAACAGCAAACGAGGAAGAACAGGAACGTCATTAGATAACGAGTCAAGCAGTTAGAGGGTAAAGAAGAGAGCGGGAGACAGACGGGCAGCCAGTCTGCTACACAGAAATAGATTGAGAGAGAGATGGGCGTACGGACGGGCGGACGAGCGAACTGACGGACGGACGGACGGAAGGAAGGAGAGACGTACCGACGGATGGACGGACAGAAGGATGGACGGACAGAAGGATGGAAGGTTGGATGGATAGATGGTTAGGTGGATGGATAGATAAATAGATGGGTAGATGGATGCATGAATAGATAGATGAAAGAATGGATGAATTGATGGATGGATGAATTGATGGATGGATGGATGGATGGATGGATGGATGGATGGATGGATGGATGGATTGGATGGATGGATGGATGGCATGGATGGAATGGATGGATTTGGATGGATGGATGGATGGATGGATGGATGGATGGATGGATGGATGGCTGGATGGGATGGATGGGTGGATGGACATGGCCTGGATGGATTGGATGGATGGATGGGATGGACGATGGATGGCTGTGATGGAATGGATGGATGGATGGATGGATTGGATGGGAATGGATTGGATGGATGGATGGATGGATGGATGGATGGATGGATGGATGGATGGATGGATGGATGGATGGATGGATGGATGGATGGATGGATGGATGGATGGATGGATGGATGGGTGGATGGGGTGGATGGATGGATGGATGGTGGATGGATGGATGAATGAATGGATGGATAGATGGATCGATGGATGAATGGATAAATGAATGGATCGGTTATTGGATGTATGGATTTATGGATAGATCGGAGGAATGATGGAAGACTGGATGAATGGCTAGATCGATGGAAAGATGGATGATAAATGAATGAAAAGATGAATGACGAATCGATAGCTGAACCACCAATGAAAGTACAGACGGATTGACGGGCAAGCAGGTGAACGAGCTAGAAAGCTAAAATAAAAATGAATATGACAAGGAAGTCAAACGAATAATTAAACACAATTACATCTCAAGAACGTATCATAATCGACCATATTACATGAGCTAAACGTAAACATGCACTGACATTACCGCGTGTGTCTTCCTTACGGCATGTGTAATAGCTCCACACAGTGGCACGCGCACTGCATCACTATTAGCTAACTAACGATTCGGCAAGTTAATCTCACCATATTCTAACGAACTAAGATTGGCTGGCGATGTTCAGTCGACAGTGAACAACGTCAGTATGCAATGCGCCATCGCAGGCGAATCTCGTTTCCAGATCGCCACTGATCTCGCAGCCATCGAGTTACGAAAGCGAAATCGAGTTCGCAAAAATTTGTCATTTTATGAGACGGATGGCGTGACATGTTATCGTATTTCACACTGCGCGTTAAGCTGCATTTTGCTATCCGAGCGCATACGGCGCGTGTCTGTGACGCCAATGTTACATCAGAAAACAGATTCTGCCTGGAGCCTACCCACGCTCACGCAGCCGTCTGCTTTTCGACATTATCTAGAGGGATTTATAATAACAATAATTATATGATTAATAATTCAATAATAAATATATAATAAACAATTCTATAATAAATAATAATAAACAAAATGAACTTTTTACGTTTTTTAACGTTTAGATACGTGTTTAAGGAAAAGGCCCAGAAGGCCAGAAGGCTCATGCGAAAAACGAAATGCGAAACGCGAAATGCGAAATGCGAAATGCGAAATGCGAAATGCGAAATGCGAAATGCGAAATGCGAAATGCGAAATGCGAACGGCGAATTTCGAAATGCCAAATGCAAAATCCGAGATGAAGATTACGAGGTCTAAGGTGAAAACACCTGACGGGAGCACTAGAAAGATGAATTTTATGCAAATTAAGAGTAAATGCGAAATGCAAAGTGCGAAATGCGAAATCTGAAGCAACCAATCAGAGAATGTGTTGGTCTTGACGAATCGCATGGCCCATATTAATTACTACAAAGACAAAGATGGCGGCCATCTCGATTACAAATAATGAGGTGTGACGACTAATGAGAATCTAATGTAGGCCTACTGTGTTGTACAAAGAATATGCACACCTCAAAAAAACCTTCGAAGACGGGTAACATGCTAGTGCTATTGAATTAAAGATGTTATAATACATTGTTTGTAATTGAGATGGCCGCCATCTTTGTATTTGTAGTAATTAATACCGGCCATGCTATTCGTCAAGACCAACACATTCTCTGATTGGTTGCTTCAGATTTCGCATTTCGCATTTCGCATTTCGCATTTCGCATTTCGCATTTTGCATGAGCCCACTGGGCTTCTGGGCTTCTGGGGTCGCGCATAGCAGCCTTTACGAATAATTTCCCGTGTTCTTTTCAAGATGTTGGGTTGGGAGGTGATTTTCGGTCGAAATTTCAATACCCACTTTATTTGATAGATCGCACCCATGGACAGCTATGTATACGTAGAAATTATGTATGGAGCCTCCCAAACAGTTTCAAATCCCCGCATTAGTCAATTCTTAACAGAGGCGTTCAATCATGGGAAATTTAGAAAAGTGCTAATATCTCCATTGTTAGAAATGCTGAAGTTGCTGATTTTTTAAATGCTATTTCTCAAAGCTCACAACTCCGATTCCAAAAATGTTAGTTACGTTTCAATGCTAACATATAAAAAAAACATGGTCCCTGGCATTTTTTTAAATATTATATTTTATAAGTTATGGCTCTTTGTTTACAAAATTGTTGCGTTTTGAAAATCACTACAAATTTTCGTAAATCTTTTCAACTTATTAACTAAATTAAAGCATTTTAAAAAAATTCCAGGGACTTCACTCCGTTTTAGTTCATATTATAAACAACTTGTGGCTAAAAGTTTAGGTCCCAACTCTTTCCTGTTTCCGAGAAATAACAAAAAAAGCATTTTTTTTGTATAAATTCACAATTTTTGCCGTCACTTAATTAGCGATGAATTTTCTTCATTCTTTTTTCATCAAGAGCGTAGAGAAACATCTCTCTGATGTAATGAATATGAGTTTGATTGCATTTGGTGAGCAGTTATGTTGCAATGCCCTTTACAGTGTTACCCGTCCGTAACCCTAACAGTATCCTTAACAGAACCCTTGCACGCCCTACTCGCCAACTGTACCCTTATAATGGTCCTAATAGGCGAGTCCTCGGGCATATTCAGCCAGATCTAAATTGATCGCATGCAATTGCCCCAGGTTGAGTCAAGCGCGGAAGAGCTGGTATCGATTCCTACTATTTAAGAGGCGCAGCAGATTTGGTAGGAGCTAGGTTTGCTGGTGGAGTAATAGATGTAGGGGAACGGCAGGCAGGCAGCGTCGCACTGCTAGCGCAGCGTGTGGATTCAATTACTTGATGCTGTAATCTTTGCATTTACTTTCGCGGCGCATTCTTAGAGCTCGATCAGCGATATCGCAGCCGCGTCTTACCGCGCAAGAAACAGCGGAAACCATGCCCCCCTTCTCTCTCTCTCTCTCTCTCTCGTCCGTCTCTCTCTCTCTCTTCGCGCGCGCCGCGGCGCGGCTTTCTCCCTTCTCTCTCTCTGTCCTCTTCTCTCTTCTCTCTCTCTCTCATTTCACACTCTCTGGGTCTCCTTCTCTCTCTCTCTCCTCTCTCTCTCTCTCTCTCTCTCTCTCTCTCTCT
>NW_014577607.1:84017-93362 GCF_000485595.1 Priapulus caudatus
GCGTGCGTGCGTGCGTTCGTGCGTGCGAGTCCGTGTGCCTGCGTGAGCGTCCGTCCGTCCGACGGTCTGTCCGTCCATCCATTCGTCCGTCTGTGTGCATGTGAGAGCGTGTGCGTGTGTGTGTGCGTGTGTAATTCCTACGCGTTAGTGACTCGTGCGAGGTTGGCTGCATGTTCGTATATAATAGACACGCATATAATTAGTCTAGAGGGAATTTATCCATCGTGGGCTGGCGGTCGGACTGACCGACGGACGGACGGGCGGACGAATGGATGGACGGACAGACCGTCGGACGGACGGACGCTCACGCAGGCACACGGACACGCACGCACGAACGCACGCACGCACGCACGCAGGCACGCACGCACGCACGCACGCACGCAGGCACACACGCACGCAGGCACGCACGCAAGCACACACATACACACATACACACACACGCCTAACGCTTCGTTTCCCCTTGTTGAAATTGCAATTTCGGATAATAGAGTCGCGCTGCCGTGCTGCGCACTACCTAAGGCACTGCTGGTTTCCGAGGGGAGGCGAGTAGTTGCCAAGCATCACAAAATCACTGCTTGAAGCACGTTGTGTAATATCACTCGCGCGTCAACCTACGATGTGCATCGACGTTCATACACTACAATGTAGTTCTCGCATCTGCGTGTGGTGTGAACTGTGACATTGTGAAACTCACCACCGTTAGCGCGTATGCATAGATTAGCCTCGTATCGGGGCTTCGCAGCAGTATAGAAGAGCCGCTGGATCGGGGGAACGAGGCTGTACGTCGTGAAGGAAGTTGGCTTTAGTGTACCGTGGGCAATTAGGAGGACTTTGGCGACCAGCGGAAGGAAAGACGAATTGAGAAGGAAGGAGACAGGCGGGAAGGATGCACGTGTTTGGCTTTCCGATGTAACTTGTCAGAAGCTGTTGGAACTCTGATGTGTCAATGTGTGCACGTGAGTGAGTGCATGCCGGTGAGTGAGTGCGAACGTCAGTCGGTGTGTTTCTTTGCGTGCGTGCGTGTGCGCGCGCGTGCGCGCGCGTGTCTGCTGTATGAGGTTCGTTTAATTCTATGTGCCTATGTAGGTGACCTGGCTTTATATGTAACTTTTTAAAGAAAGTATTAACGGATCCAATTAATATGACTATCTGAGACAATCCGGCTTTTATTTTTTCCAGATATCATATCACAAAATATAGCCGTATACCAAACTAGACTACGCACCACAGAATATAAAGGTGATAAATACGTGCACAGTACGTGAATATCTAAAGAAAAGAAACAAACACCTCAGATAATGATAGATATTATTGTGCGCAGTAGATGGCGCACGTGCATTCGTGAGGTTACTCACATGTGAGCAGTGGTGCGCATGTGTGCGAGTCTTAGCATGTGGACTTAGTATACGGAAGAGACGTACACATAGTTAAAAAATACATGATATCGAACGCACTTCGCTTCCATTGCACATAAGTCGCCTTATCATCTGCGTTTAATGTAACTCTTCATTCGTAGTCGGTTATAGAATCACGTACCAAACGCGTCGTCATACGGTCACGTTTATGTACAGTTATGGAGTCAACCAAACATACATTGCTCCGTCATGTTCGTCAAATATAACTTGATATACAAAAGGTACACGCGTCCTTCTATACAAACGATATAGACACCTATAATCACCTTACACATAAAACACAACTCGCCCCGTCGTTCCAATCAATTAAATTCACGGGCTTCGTTTACTAAGTGATCAGTAGCACAAAATTCGCATTGCGACTCGAGAATATTTGCTCGGCAATTGATCACAAAGCGTGCGCGTATACGATTCACTCACATAGTAACGTCACCATAAAGCAACGACCCGCGCCAACGAATGCATCATAGCTGCCGTGTATGGGCGGGCGATCTGCCGTGAAAAACCGCTACCACGATTGCAACATCACTTCCATTAATAGCTTGAGATCCACAGGAAGTAACATTTCTAGCCATCCATCAAGTGTAGAGAGAGAGCGCGCCGCTTAGAATCACGGTAGTGCAAATGAAGTCGATACAAGGAGTCTTTCTTTGTCTCGTCCACTATGCCATAAAGGAGGGACACCTGCGTTGGCGGAAACCATTGCCTACATTTTTTTGAATGCCCAATGTGGGAATTCAGGATGGATCTTAATTCTGGCGCTTCCTTTTTATCTCTCTCTCGCTCGCTCTTTCTCTCGTTTTCGATCGCGCTCGGTCGCTTCCCTTTCACTTCATACTTTTGTTCTGTTTGCTCTCATCCATCCCTTCATCCCACGCTCACGCTCTCTCTCTCTCTCTTATCTCTTTCTCGCGCGCCCTCGTCCCCTCTCTTACCACTAGCTCTATTTTGCGTTATCGCGTTCTCTCTCTCTCTCTCTCTCTCTTTCTCTCTCTCTCTCTCTCTTTCTCTCTCTCGCTCTCTTCGCTGTCTCTCTTTTTTTATTCTACTCTTACGTATTTATTCCCGCGTCCCGCTCTCTCACGCTTTCTAAAAGTAATAAATCAAAGACTTCAAACCAGTTGTCCTGACGACGACTAGGGCTGCATCTACTTCCCATGCTGTTAAAGTTTCCGTCACGCCGTTAAGGCAAATTGTATAATCAATATTGACAGTGCAACATTATATATCCCTCTTTTCTCCATGACGTGACTTTATTTGACGTTTGATTTCTGTCAAACATTATTAGCGACTTGTAGATTCATTTAGAGGCCGACAGCTGTCAAATATCAGTTAAACATCAACAAACACACGCCCACACACATACTGATGTTTCGTGACAACAGATGAAAATGTCGTCACACAAAACGAATACCACAAGAGTTCGGCACGCGACATCAACACAACCTAGCCGAACAACAGGAAGCTCTCAGAGTAATAAGCTCTACACACAGATCTGTTTCCTATAAAAGTGCACCACTGAAAACGTCATGTGAAAACATACAACCCCCGTGAACGAACTCAAATCGGCATCCGAACAACACGGAAAGCACAGATGAGGAACATGTAAACAGTTTGGGAAGAGCGTGTGAAGCGGATGCGAATAACATGGGCGAACAACTTGTGAAGAACATGTAAATAACACGTGGAGACCGTGTTAAAAACATGCGAAGAACAACTGAAGAATACGCGAATAATATATTAACAATATGGGATCAATCATCGGGACAACATTTCACGATGACTTGTGAACACGATGAGAATAGGTGAAGAATACGGAAAGAACATGTAAACCAGATCGGAAGAACACGTCGTGAACGCCATCGAAAAAAACACGTGTTAGCCACGTAGGAAGAACATGTGAACAACAATAAACACGTCAAAATCCTAGCAACCGCCCGCGTGGGAGCGCGGATGTGATCGGGACGACGTCACCGCACGCACGTCATCTCATACGTCACTCGACTGCACCTGATCTATATTTACAAAAATACCGCGCGCGCGCAGCGCCATCTGGAATTTCTCGTAACTGTTCTTGCGCGGCGTCGTGTAGCTGGCGCTGAGGAGACCCGACGACACTGCGCTGCCGTTACTCAGTCCGTCCGAATCGTGTGTCGTGTCGCTAGACGGCGCGTCGATCACTCGCACGTTGGGCAGGTCGGGCGCGCTGAGGCTGGGCGGCAGTGGGTAGGGTGATATGTCCAGCAGACAGCCGAGCAGGTCATCCTCGCTGCGGCTCGGTTTGAGGCCGTCGACGCTGCCGCTATCGACCGTCGTACAGGCGGTGTCCATCGACCAGTCGCCGCCGAGCCGACGGTTTTTGCTCTTCGCTCTGCTCGCCGACCGGTCTATGCTCGTCGACGATAGCTCCATGATTGGGTTGAGGTCTGGCTGGTAGCTGTACCTGCCGTTGGCCGGGTCGAAGTCGTCGCAGGCGTCGCCGCCGAACGAGCTGTTCGACCAAACGGAGACCTCGTCGAGCAGCGGCGAAATGTCGCTGGCGCCCTCTCGCGACCTGTCGTCGTCGTCGGCGTCGTCGTCGGGACTCTCGTATAGTTCGTTCTCATATCCCAAGTCGAGAAAGCCCATTGGACCACCGCGTAAGCTGCGCGCTCCGTTGAACCGACTATTCTGCGCGTGTTCACACACGGCGACGGCAGCGACGCCGGCGGCGGCCGAACGCAGCGACTCGTCGGCGCCCTCTAGCGGCCGCTCGTCGTTGTCGGAGCTCTCCTGCTGCGCGTCGGTGCGCACGAGACGTCGGCGCAGCTGCGGCAGCAGGAACTGCAGCAGCTCGTCGGTCGTCTGCGACGAGTTCTCGCGGCTGAGCGTCCTCGGCGAGAAGCGACGGTGCTGCCGCTCCGCGTCGTCGGCGTCCCGCTGCGGCGGCGCTGCGGTCGACGCCGGCTGGCGCTGCAGTATCGGCTTGCGCGAGGCGTTGACGGTCTCTGCGCGTGCGCCGTGCGTGAGTCGCGTCTGTCGCGACGCGTCGGCCTTGTTGCCGCTAGCGAGGGCGCTGTCGTAGCTGCTGCCGTGCGTCATGCTCCAGCGCTTGATAAAGCCTGGTCTACGCGCCTCCTCACGCTTCCTCTCCGCCATCTTGGCTTCCATGTAACTGAAACAGGAACGACACGCCGATGTGGAATATGCAGACGTAGATATGCGCGCGCCCGCACGACGCACGCACGCTCGTATGTACGCACGCACGCACGAGTTCACCTAGCGTGAGATTTCTAGGGGTTTATACAAGGCAAGATTGAAAGCAAAAATACGTTCTGTTTTACGACGATTTAATCGAGTTTACCTGGTTACTGATCAAATAAAGACACTCTCTCGAATTTTGCAGACTAAAACAAACACAACCGACATGTTGCTGAGTTTGTTCGAGTCCTAGTAAAACACAAACACCCGACTGGTAATGCTACACAATGGTTTGTGAACAAACCCAGTCATTCTAGATCGATCGCTTTAAATTTCTACTCCTGTAAGAAAAAAAAGAGGAGTTACGCGTAAATTATGCTATTTGTAACAATTAAAAACAACGCGAATAAACAAGATAGATCGGCTCGAAAGGCAATCATGTACACACAAGCACAGGCACACGCGAACGCACATACACACACGCATTCGCACGAGCACACGCACATCCACAAATCTGATGCAGACAGAATTGCAGACTCGTACAGAAATGTAGAGATTTTATCGTTGACTATGCATACAAATTATCCAGAATCATTGCAATTAAACAAGGAGAACGAGAGTGATTTGTAGTCATTAAAAATGTGTAAGCTTGTTACACAATGAAACAAGTTGCTCATATAGTATATAAACGGGAGTTTTATGTTCAAAATGTAAATGTTCTTTTTAATTATCAATCACAAATAAGTTATCGCAAATAAAGGTTTACTACACTATCGGCTACTCAAATCAATCAGTTCAAACTAAAGATACTGCGAATTGACTGCGCAATATTCGCGGAAGATTCGTAACACAAAGTGAGCTAACTTAATTACTTACATTATATATATAATACTTATATATAACTATATATATACTAACTATACTACTGAATATCACTTAATAGAGATATATACCCAATCCGCCTTTTCTTATTTTGTCTGATATAGAAAATAAATGAATTTCATTAAAACAATTTTATGGTAACTTTCATGGCAGTATGTCATAAGAGTAAATATCTACGCCCACACAACGCGAATGCCAGGCAGACAGTCAGACAAGCCCAGGCCAGAGAGAGCGCAAGACCGGAGACGAGAACAGAGCAGAGTAGTGAGCAAAGTCATCTCGCGAGACCGCAGCACCCGAGACGATGAAGATCGCGAGAAGCAGCAAAGACGAGAGAGAGAGCAAGAGACGACTCCGAGAAAAGCCCCTCGAGAGCAGAGCAGAGACGAGCAGAAGACGACGTCATCCAGAGACAGAAAGCTCCGGCAGAGAGAGAGAAAGAGAGAGAGAGAGAGAATGAGAAAGAAAGAGAGAGAGAGAGAGAGAGAGAGAGAGAGAAAGCGAGAGAGAGAGAGAGAGTGCTATCACTTTAATTTATCGATGCGACTATATGAAATCGATTAATTCGCTATTTCTTTCCGCCAAAAATCGACATTTCTTAGTTCGGACGTCTACTTCCCCAACTCGTTTTAAGTAGAATGAGCTGAAGGTTGAAAGAACGAAGCTGTAACCTCACGCACCCCGGTGACGCGGTGTAGTGAGACAGAAGTTGTGAAAGTGACACTAAGTCGGCCTCCTCGCAAGAGGTAATCGCATTCGGTTTGTGGCGAAACGACGATTGCGAGCGGAACCCCCCCCCTGAAAAAAAACCTCATCGGAAAACTATTCGGACTTCATGAGAAGCACGTTAAGCGTCACGACAATGCATTAACGCAGGCCATCGCCAACACATGATCTGTCGGCAACGAGAGAAACTGTAAGCCCATTGTAATTTCCACAAAGGCAGCGATTAGAGTGTTGTCGTCTACATAATCAGTGGTGGCTTTTCCCCGCGTCCGCTATCGCGCCGAGTACCACCAGCAGATTCATTTACAGTGATCACGACCCGATGCTGCGGTTGGCTGGGGGGGTCCGAGTAGTAACCGAGGCTGGATCTTATCGCTGGGAAACTAGTGCAGTTGTTCGTTACGCCACGATAAATCTCATCCGCAATGAAATCTACATTAACAACGTCGGCGACCCCCGTGGGCCATGTTACGGCGAGGTCATGCCGTTGTACGGTCGACGAGAAAATAACATGAACGTCGAAAAAATGCGAATTTCGTCGAACATCGTACGCTTTCGGCGTCGTTCAAATCGTCACAACGTATTACGAGGGGGGTTAACGGCTGACGAAAAACACAGAATTTCGCGAGAGCCGCCAATAAGGTCGTCGCTCGTTTATTCTACATTTACTCGGTATTTGGCAAGGCATTTACCAACCTGCTGCTACTCGTAACGGCTGTTACCCACGTAGTTTAGTCTTCGCGTGTCTATCGACTCCGTCTACTGATCATTCCATTTTCTCTGTTGTCACATTAGTTGTTAGCCGTAGTCTCACGAGCATTATAGCAAGGCTAAATTGGTTTACCAACATTGCTTCGACAGCCTGCGCAAGTCCTGGCCGGTTAACCACAGTTAACAACGCCCTAACTAACGATATAGCGTCGAGGTTCGAGGAACCTTATAAATTATACCGATTTCGTAAATCCATTACACTGTAATTATTCCAAGAGCCACGATAGCAGCCTACTAGACTAGCAAAGCACGCGCGAATTTTCTGCAAACATATCACGAGAATTATCCAGCACGTCATTTGTAAGACTTCATTTGTAATACGAGGAGTGAAAAATATGATTGACGTTGCGCGTTTGCATATAGAGTGGAACTACCCGTGGCACGTATGGAATAGGAAAAAAAATACAACCGGAGAGAAGCAACAAATAAGTTCAGGCGAATGATGTGATGTTCAATGACGACGATGAAGGGAAATGAGACCTGTGATGGTGCAGGGGTGAGTCGATATTAAAAGGTTTGCGGTGATGTTGGTAATGATGTTGGTGTTGGTGTTGGTATTGATGTCCTTGTTGGTGGTTTTGGTGGTGTTGGTGTTGGTGTTTGTGCTGGAGTTGGTTTTGGTGTTGGTGTTGGTGTTGGTGTTGGTGTTGGTGTTGGTGTTGGTGCTGGTGTTTGTGCTGGAGTTGGTTTTGGTGTTGGTGTTGGTGTTGGTGTTGGTGTTGGTGTTGGTGTTGGTGTTGGTGTTGGTGTTGGTGTTGGCGTTGGTGTTGGCGTTGGTGTTGGCGTTGGTGTTTGTGTTGGTGTTGGTGTTGATGTTGGTGTTGGTTGGTGTTAGTGTTGGTATTGTTGTTTTTGTTGGTGGTGGCGATGATTTTATTGTTGGTGCTGGTAGTGATAACGTTGCTGCGGTGGGTGGTGTTGGTATAGGTGTTGGTGTTGGTATAGGTGTTGGTCATAGTGTTGATGATGGCGGTAGTGGTGGCGTTGGCGGCTGTGCCAAAAATACCCAACACCCACCGAAAGCAAAACGACGACGACGACGACGACGACGACAAACGATCGCTAGCAATCTCAAATAATATAAAATTCTTCGCGCTCTAATCTCACCTATATTGCATGTCCTGCTTCTCCGTGCTCTCGCGCTCCGCCGAGTACGCCCACGGCTTGCCGCTGCTGCCGGAATGCGCCGTATTCTGCGTGCCGATGTGGCAGCGCACCGACTTCGTCGTCGTGAACGAGCTGCGATTGTTCTTCTCGGGCCGAAACACCATGATGTAGACCTTGGGCGCGAAGAGCAGCAGCAGCGCGACGGTGGCGCTGAGGCTGATGCACAGGCACATGGTGATCACCTTCATGTCGCTGCCGAAGTAGATCGGCACGAAGGCGAGCCAGATGATGCACGTCGTGTACATTGTGAAGCCGATGAACTTCGCCTCGTTGAAGTTGGACGGCACGTTGCGCGTCTTCACCGCGTACAGCGTGCACATCGCCACCAGGAAGAAGTCGAAGCCGAGCGGCGCCATGACGCCGAGCGTCGACGTGTTGCAGACGAGTGTGACGCGGCGCGCGCCCGGGTAGCGCAGCGTCGAGTCCGGCTGCTCGAGGATGAGCATCGTCACGAGGATGGCGATCTCGGCGACGACGATGACGAGCGTGATGAGCATCTGCGCCGTGGCGCTCATGAAGCGCGGCTTGCGCGTCATGATCTTCTTCTTGCTGCCGGCGAGTATGCGCGCGATGCGATTCGTCTTCGTCACCAGCGCGCCGTAGATCATCGAGAAGGCGAGTCCGGGCAGGATGCGCGTCAGGTAGCAGGTGTGCTGCAGCGGCTTGGCGAGCAGGATGAAGCTGCACGCGTAGCAGAGCATGAAGCCGACGAGGATGATGTAGCTGAGCTCGCGTGTCGTCGCCTTGACGACGGGCGTGTTGTTGTACTGCACGAAGATCATCGTCGTAAAGAGTGTCGACACCATGCCGAAGCAAGCGAAGCAGACGACGATGATACTGCCCGTGTCGTCCCAGCGGATGTACTCAACGCGTATCATGACGCACGCTGCGGACGCGGGCAGACAGAGAGATTTAAAGAGATTGAGAGAGAGGAGAGAGAGATAGAGAGAGAGGGGGAGAGAAAAGGGGAAAAAGAAGGGGAGAGAAAGGGGGATTGGGGGAGGAGATAGAAATAGAGAGGCATTGAGAGCGAGAGAGCGAGAGATTACGAGAGAGAGAGAGAGAGCGAGAGATTGCGAGAGAGATTGCGAGATTGAGAGAGAGAAAAAGATTGAGAGAGGGAGCGAGAGATTGCCAGAGAGAGAGAGAGAGAGAGAGAGAGAGAGAGAGAGAGAGAGAGAGAGAGCGAGCGAGAGAGAGAGAG
>NW_014577607.1:93372-95699 GCF_000485595.1 Priapulus caudatus
TGTGTGTGTGTGTGTGTGTGTGTAGGTGTGTGTATGTTTGTGTGTGTGTCATATATAGTAATGATGTCGTTACTGTAAGCGCAACGCAAATGACATCGATTCTCACTAGCCGTCGCGTACGACAGTAAAACAGGCGCCACCTGTGGCCCATCTCGTCCCTGATCTGTCTGCATTAGACAGCGAACGTCAACGGCGACGTCGTAGCCCGTAACAGCATTCATTAACTCTCCGCGCGCGCTCGCTCGCGCGCTGCCGCCGCAGACGTGTGCCTATAGAGACGCCACGCACGACCGAAGAAAGCTATTTTCACGCGCGCGTGACGTCACGGCACGGCGGCGAGAGCGTCGGCCGATCACAGCGGTGACACGTCGTCAGATTGTTCGTCCGCGTGCGTGCGCCACCAGGGAGCGCATCGAGCGCCAATCGAGTGGGGAGGATAGATGCCACGTCGCGCAGTGGGCGACACTCGCCGCAATCCCGTCGTATTTTATCGTTAATAATATTTATCTCCAAGGAGCGGTAATGGTGCGTTCGCATGCACTCAGACGGCACTCAGCTTCCGCCGGTACGTGTCGCTACATGCATAGCGTCGGCTGCTATACCGCGAGCGGCGCGCCGTCGACGTGCCTCGCCGATAGATGCATGGCCATGTTTGCTGTATCGCTTCCTTCATCGGGTCGACAATCTTTATTTTCATATTCCGTCGAGAGAAGCCGTGAAATAGGATGTTTCCAGTGAGTCCGGCGAACACGCGCGACTTTAGTTTGTTAAGTGGATTCAGACAAAGCTTTTCGAGACATCGTGGGGGCTCAGGTTTTCTGGTTAAGCTTTTATTTCTATGCCGATGTATTCCGCTGCGGAGTGAAATCCTTATAGCGTGCGTGTGTTCAATCATCCCCAGGCTCGCACGCACGCATGCACGCACGCACCCACGCACACACGCGGTACGATCGTACACACGCACGCACGCACGCACGTACGCACACGCACGCACGCACGCACCGAGCACACGCACGCACGTACGCACACACATGCGCAGACGCACGCACGTACGCACGCACATGCGCACACACACGCACGCACGCACGCACACACGCACACAGACGCATGCACGCACGCACACAGATGCATGCGTACGGTGCGCAGCTTACCCGTAAGGTTCTCATTCGGCCACCAGCCCTGGCCGCACGACTGACACGTCAGCTCATCTAGCATGAACTCGTCTGGCTCGCATGGCATACACGTCCAACAGCACTTGACGCCGCCATCTTGGATGCTCTGAAAATCGGATGCAAGTGGTTGTTGAATAGCTCCGGATAGGCTCCGACAACGCTCTTATTAGGCCAATTTTGTGTTAGAATCGCATGCAGTGTCTGGAAGGGTCCCAATAACGTTTTACAAGAGTGCTCGGAAAGTCGCGAAGTTGGCGGGTATCTGAGTATAACATTTCCTTAACGTTTGATACGAAGTCACATCAAAATCATATCATAACGTATATATCTCTCGCTGCTTCTCAGGTGCGGCTATCTCTGCCCCAATCATACGTATAACCGGACATATAGTAAAGACGCCTCATGCGTCGTAACCGGGTAATGATGTACGGCTAGACGTTCTACACAATTGGAAAGAACTGAAGAATTGAGAGATAGAATGAACGTCGTGACGACGCGCGCGAGCGATCATGCACGCTGCGTGTCGCTGATGCTGTGAATGGTTGATTATGACTCGGACGAGATCTGCAGCTTAAATTGAACGAAGTCGAATAAATCGCTATGCATGCGTATTTTATTGAATACTTCAATACCGCGCTGAGTGCACCAACTTCCACGATTTCCGCGACCATTTCGCCATGGGAAATCTCGCGCGAAATCATGCCGCGATGAACCACGTACGTGTATGTATATTATGTACACACACACACACACACACACACACACACACACACACACACACACACACACACACACACACACGCACGACACGCACGCACGCACGCACGCACGCACGCACGCCACGCACGCACGCACGCACGACCAGCGCACCACACAGCCGCACACACCACACACACACACACACACACACACACACACATATATATATCTTACATAAATATATATCGCTTCACAAAAGGTAAAAGATCTGAGTGGCTCTCTTTGATTTGCCAATATAATAAATGACCATTACTTGGGTCACTGACAGTTCGTGACTATCGCTATTGAGTAGTGCATGTATTTTCCGAGATATAGGGTAATTTCGTATATGTACTGACGACTGCGTGCACACAATGCCTAATTAATGATCACCAGGAGGCTGACCTAATGCTGATT
>NW_014577607.1:97707-108379 GCF_000485595.1 Priapulus caudatus
CACGCACACACGCGGTACGATCGTACACACGCACGCACGCACGCACGCACGCACGTACACACACGCACACACGCACGCACCCAACACGATCGTACACACGCACACACGCACGTACGAACGTACACACACGCACGCACGCACGCACGTACACACAGGCACGCACGCACGCACGTACATACTACACACCCATGCACGCACGCACGTACACACACGCTTGCACGCATGCACGCACACACGCATGCACGCACGCACGTACACACGCATGCACGCACGCACGCACGCACGCATGCACGCACACACGCATGCACGCACGCACGCACGCATGTACGATAACGCCTCCCCAACTCCCCCGACGGCTACCCATCGCACGCGCGTGCATACCTCAAATTCTAACCTAACCCTATTATACAAACAGTGATGTCTACCCACTTCACCAAGCACCTATATAGCTACCCACACCTACACGTGGGTTGGGATGTCTACCCATCCAAAGCACACTTATATTTCTTATAGCCACCCTCACCAAGCACTTACCTTGACTTGTATCCATCCCCAGTACGCACCTTTCAAAAAATCCCACAAACCTCGCACCACCCCACTAACCTGTGGATATCTATCCACACCAACCACGCACTTATTAGAATGTCCGCCTACCTAACAGGTACATTGTTACCTAACTAAACCCCGCACGTACGTACATTGATGTTTGCCTCATACCTACACATGCTATTACTCTCGCCCCACATACTCTACATCCACCTCCCCACGCACTTATATTAATGTCTAAATACTTCAGACTTTAGAACATATATATCTTACCCTAGCGCTCATGTATACTGATGACTATTCTACTTCGTGCGTACCTTGATATCTATCTAACCATAGCGCGCACGTACACGGATGTCTACCCTATCTCACGCGTATCTTGATATCTATCTAACCCTAGCGCGCACGTACACGGATGTCTACCCTATCTCACGCGTATCTTGATATCTATCTAACCCTAGCGCGCACGTACACGGATGTCTACCCTATCTCACGCGTACCTTGATATCTATCTGACCCTAGCGCGCACGTACACGAATGTCTACCCTACTTCACGCGTATCTTGATATCAGGAGTGTATAATATAAACACTCTATATTATACACTCCTATTGATATCTTGTTGATATCTATATCTAACTCTAGCGCGCACGTACACTAATGTCTACCCTATCTCACGCATACCCTGACACCTAATCTACCCACCACACATATACATGAGTTAATAATGACAAATTTGATGATAATTTAATTTATTATTTTTAACAAAATAATGATAATTTGTCATTATTAACCCCCTGATTATAGCATATAGTGTCCATCTACGCCCGGCGTGCGCTCACCTTGACGTGACCTTTGCCGCACGGCTTGCTGCACACCGATTCCATGAGCTTCTTTCCTGGATCTTTCGCCCACGTCATCAGCGAGTCGTTGATGTGCAGCCCTCCACCGCTGCTATCCCACGTGCCGACGAGCCGGTAGCCGTACTTTCCGTTGGCTTTCCGCTGGAAGTTCAGTACGTCGTACCTGCGACAGCAGAGCAGACGTACTGGTCGCATGCGTGAGCGTATAATCGTACGGTAATCACGTGATGGTTTATATTATCCGCATTCTTCACATCATGTGTGCGGGTAGGGTAACTATGTAAGGCGAATGGGAAAGTAGGTAATACGGACAGATGTGTTGTGCTGGTGATTTGTTCACGCGAGGTGTGCGTGCGTGGTAGTTAGGTAGGGTGCGCGCACAGATATTTACACGTACACAGTACATGTTGGTGTTTGTGCGCGCAAAAATGGTGATGCGTAAGAAATGCATAGGGAAGAAGTGCGTCTAAGCTAACATTTAGCCCATCTCACACGTGAGATTTCTATAGAAGACGCGCAGCCACTGCGAACCTGTTATATGGTGTACAGGCTAGGCCTTCGTGTGGGCTAACGGATAGATGACGTGTGCAGGATAGGCGTTCATAATGGAGATTACAGATATGTGAGGAATTGTATCGTGAAGCATATGTAGGTGTCGCGATTGCATTGTTATTACACAGTATATCGCATTCACGGTGAGTTAGCACTAAATCTCGAGAAGATGATCATATTACTGAAAGCTCTTGTGGCTGCGGCTAAATGCAGGAAAGATAAAAAAGACTAGTATTGTAGAGAGATCGAACGTGCGTACAACTCAGTCATGCGAGCTGTATGATTAATTAGATGGGAGATTACACTAGATATTTTTCATGAGGATCCGTAATAACAACTCACGGTTATCGCTACACACAGCGCCGCGCTATCGACCACAATCGCTGAGATTTTTGAGTTTTATATTAAATCTCGTATTACGTATAGAATTATCACAAGTTATAACGGTAATACTAACGTAACCCACAATAATATTTAATTTTGAATTCGCCCGGCGGCAGCGTTATTAATTCGTTCGCATTCATTAGACCGTCATGCATTCTATTTCCTTTCTGATTATGATTCGTGTATAATACGATCAAATGGAATTTAGATATTAATAATTTCTGCCTGAAATCGCTGAATCATGATGTATGATGAATGAGATCGAGAATTAAACCACGAAGCGTTCAGCCGTGGCAGTATATGTATATATGTATATAATATTATATACTAAATATATATACACACAACACATATATATTATATATATATATATATATATATATGTGTGTGTGTGTGTTATATATATATATATACTGGTGCTCATGTACGATGAATACCCCGATGGGACTGCGATCGTACGAACAGCTTCATAGGAAAGTTACAATTGCTCTGTTGTTTTCGGATCGCCATCAGCGGCTGATAATATATGCTACTCTACTGGAATTAGTGCATCGATTCGGCTCTAAAGGCAGCGACGCAGGTCGTCATGCATGATGGCTGAGAATTGTGCGCGACGTCTATTTCTGAAATATCACTTATGTATTGTTTATCGAGTCTTCAGTGGAAATTATCGGAAGTTATATACCGTATTTAAATCCAGACTTAGCTCGGTTATTCCGCGCAGACGCTCTGTCGAAGGACAGCGAGTTTTTCGACAGTAATAAGCATTTGTTGATAAAGGTTACGCGAAAGAAACATCTATGATGCGCGTACGCACGCGCACGAGTAGGTACGTGTGTACGTATGCCACCGCGCGCGCGGCTGTGCGCGCGCGCACACACACACACCACACACACACACACACACCACACACACACACACACACGCACGCCACGCACGCACGCACGCACAACACACACACAGACGCACGCGCACGCAGCGCACACACACACACACACATGCCCCCCACACACATGCACTACACCCCCCCACACCCACACACACACACACACCTGCCAGGCGGATCGCCGTTCTGGTTGAAGAACACCGACTGTCCGTTCATCGAGAAGCTGACGTTCATGAGATGCGAGAGCAGCATGGTGCCGTTGATGGGGTTCATGTCGCGACACAGGCCCGGTCTGCCGCCGCACACGTCGCGGTGCATGTTGTCTAGCCCGTGAGCCATCGTCGTGATCGCCTTGATGACGAAGCCCATCTTCGTGTCCTGTCGGTAATCTTCGCGCAGGTCCTCGTTCTCTGTTGGGACGAGAATCGTCGCGCATGTATAGAGCGCGAAAACGAGGGAGAGAGAGGGTAAAGTATATACATACATATATATATATATATATATATATATATATATATTATATATCGATAGCGAGATAGGGAGATAGGGGGGGGGGCAGACAGAGAGCTAGCTAGTTAGATAGATAAATAGAGAGAGTGAGAGATATAGATATAGATCCGTGGTTACTACTATGCCAAATTCTGTTTGTTTGTTTATGTTATTCATGTGCGTGCATATATATATATATATATATATATAACGTACATATGAGCTATATATACATATATATATATTATGCGCACAGAGACGAACTCATGCACGCAAAGCCAATATATAGCGCTTACTTGTGCACACCCGTACACCAGGCGTCGGTGTGAAAGTGCAGTTAAACCTTTGCTCCCAGAATTCTTCCCACCACGGGTTGCGAGGATTCTGGAACGGCTTTAGCGAGAAGTAGTAGTCGTCAAAGTCCTCGACGGTCGGTGACTGAATTCGTATGGAGATGCCTCCCTCAGCTTCGACTTCGTAACTCTCTATGACGTCATCGCGGTCGGCCCATCCGTCACTGCAACGGGAATCGGTCAAGGTTGCTGATATCATAATATACTCATAGTTACGATGATAATTATAGATACTATTATTAGAACGCTTGGTAATGATGTGGGGTCCGTTAGCGTGATGGCGTTTCTTCACATAGAACTTTCCTGTTTGGGTATATCACTATGCAAAATGCATAAGCGCATGCTATGTCGAATAGTGATATATCTGGTATGAGCCTGTTTGATATATATATATATATATATATATATATATATATATATATATATATATATATATATCAATAAGTATATATTATATTGAATAAAATTAGTCCGGTACAGTCACGCGGATCTGTGTAGACAAAACGTCAACGGTGTTTTTTGTGGTTCACGGGATTATCAAGTACCAATTGAATTCATGTGAAATAGAGGCATGCTTGTTTATGAGCACAACAAACGAGCTCGTTTCATTGTAAAACACTCGTAAAATGCGATTACACAGATGTTTACGAGGATTCTATACCATTTTCTTGGGTCAAACTTGCTCTATTATGCGTTATCAGCGTTTACTGCGTGCGTTCCTTCTACATGCTCGATGTAATAAAATAAGCGATGTGTAAAAAAATTACATCCGATCTTCATACATTTCATGCATAGGCTATAAAATATCCGCTTAACCATAAACATGAAATCTGTGTCCCCGTATTTGTATAATCTCTCAACTTTCTGCAAAAAAACAGATGATTGCTAGGATTTCACTCTTCCTTCTTCGGCAAAACGGAGTAATAACGCTGAGAGGGTCTATGCCCCCCAGGGTACTGCCGGAACGTACCCTGGTACTATCTAATATGCCGGATCGTACTTCGCCTACTCCACTAACGAGTCTAGGGAATCGCCTACGCCTACTCCCTAACCCTAACCCTAACCCTAACTCTAACCATATCAGATAGTTACCCAGGGTACGTTCCGGTAGAACCCTGGGGGACATAGACCCTATGAGCAGTAATAACCACAGGGAATAAATCAGACAAATGTCTTCTCTCAGTCTAATCCCAAGACGATTGAAAATTTAATTTAAACATTTAACCGTTTTGCGTGAAATTCCAACTGCATCTGTGATATCTACGTTTCGAATGGGCGCACGCGAGAAGGATTATGGCAGCCAGATTAAGCCGACAGTTGAATGATTACTGGCATACACACATTTCATGGCGGAATTTCATGACGGACACACATTTCATAAAGGAAATAGTCGGTTCTGCACTGGGAACAAAGTTCGACTGTTACTCATATTCCAGCATCTCCTTGCGATGTGCATTACTACCAGATCCCCGACAAAGACTGCCACGCACTCTAGTGGCAATATCAATTGGAAACCTCTAACGTGCTATGTAGACCTGGCTACGAAAGTCATTCTAGCTCGATGAATATTTTAGTTCTTGTACCTGCGCGCCCCCACCATATTGTTTCGCCAACTTTTCCTATGCGCTATCATTCGCAAGTTTATTCCTCTATTACTCTCTCGCTATCCGTCTGTCTGTCTGCCTGTATGTTTGTCTATCTGACTAGCTTTCTCTAACTCTGTCTCTGCTTTTGTGTGTGCATGCGCGCGCGTGTGTAGTATCGTGGATATGGGGGCGGGGTGTGGTATATGTAATGACTTTGATTTCTGTGCGTGCCAGACATTCATTATTATGCAGGTGTATCAACGATGCCACACGGTAATTGGTTCATGTAAGCTTCCCTGCCATCACGCTGTCCGTTAGCTGAGAAAGTGGAATATAAGCCTAACACGACATCATTGCCTGTTTGGAAGTAGTTTACTAATTGGTTGTAGTAATTAGCCGAATATGTAGCCGGTTGCAAGCCAGGGCCAAGCGGGCCCGTCCGTCCATTCATCCATCTATCTATTCGGCCATTCATCCATCCATCCTTACATCAATCCATCCATCTATACATACGCCAACCTTATCTGCCAAACATTCACCTACACATTATCAGTCTCTCTATGCCTATCTCACGGTCTCTCTATCCACTCATTCCTCCATCCACCCATCTGTCCCTCCACTTGTCCTCCCACTCACATCTCCACTCATAATCACACCCATTCTTTGACCAACCCATCTATCCAGAGAGACATAATACAAGATTGCGTGGCACAGCTTTGCTGTTGATCCTGAGCGCTGCGCGCGGATGAGACTGTAATGAAGCAAAATCCCGCACCTATTTAACATGCAGACTCGAAAGGGCAAGGTAGGCTTGTGACAGGCCTGGCCTCGTAAATGACAGATTACTCTTTGGAGACAGTGTTAATCCTGGTTACGGCACCAGTTCTGATGTAGCTATGATCGTATAGGTACCAGGTTCTGCTTTTGGCACGGGCAATAGACCCTTAGGTTAACACGATTAATAGACAGACGTGGAAGAACGTATGACAAACACCAAGTATAACGTACAACAAATAGTTCTATTGGGTCTCTCACTGAGTAGTACAGAGAATGCTATAAACTTCTACGGCAAATGTTACGTACACGTTCGTTTACGTACCTAGACTCCAAGATTCCGACTCAAAGAAATCTACAGATTCAGCTGACGTTCAATAGCGCTTAACAGAGAACACTGTATTTCAATAGAGTTTAAACATAGAATACTATTTCAATAGAGTTTAAACATAGAATACTATCTCAATAGAGTTTAAAACATAGAATACTATCTCAATAAAGTTTAAAACGTAGAGTACTATCTCAATACAGTTTAAAACATAGAATACTATGTCAATAGAGTTTAAAACACATATGCACACAGTATAAGATACGCAAGACAATGCTAAGATAAACCCATACTCACAAGGTTGCTGAGTGCGACTCTGACTCTCTGTTCGAAAACGTTTCTTTTTAATCGACTTTCACGTCAATTAACCCGCTATATCACGTAACTAAAGTAGGTCATGCACACCTTGGTCAGAACTGACCACTGTTGCTAACTTTCGATAGGGAGGGGGAGGATCTATTGTCCTACCTGGAACTACGCACCGTGGTGGTTCCAGTCTCCAAAGAGTAATCTGTTATTTACAAGGCCAGGCCTGTCACAAGCCTACCTTGCCTTTGCTAATCTGTATGTTAAATAGCTGTGGGATTTTGCTTCATTACAAGACGCGCAGTTCCGCGGGATATGCGCACGCGACCGCGGGGATGTTCAACTATGAAGCGCTATCCGCAGTGGCGACGTGCGCCAAATTCGAAGCCCGGCGCACGTCTCCACAGCGGTCAGCGAGTGGTCTGTAGTTTTAGAAGATAACAATGAAGACTTTGTTCTAAATAAGAACTATCGGTGGCTAAATAAGAGCAATATACAGACCTTTGAATTTCTTGACTAGTCAGTCAAAGGGCTTGTTGGGGTCCATTATGCAGAGCTTCCAATTGAAATGGCCCATGAAATTGTTAAGTGGAATTGTGTTTTTCGGAACCCCAAAGAAAATGTCTCCCTCTTACATGCACCCCTCCCTGATCAATCACGCATTCAGGCGTCAACAATAACAGAGATGAAATTGTGTTGTGTTTGTGGCTTTTGACGCACGTGCATTGACGTACAAGACTGTTGAAAGCACAGGCACTTAGAACGTCTCAATAAAAATAAATATTTACACAATTTTTCACAATGATCGACCGCCTGTGTGCAAAATAGATGAACGTATGTGAAACATATACGGTTAGTACTTACTGTGACATATCCGTGACTAACTGACACCACTAAATTGGTAAAATGTTCCTTGCACCTTAAGAAATGCTGATAAATTACGAGGTCATCATCGCAGAACTCCCGAACACCGTACGTCACAAAGCTATATGTAAACTAGCGTGTTGCGAGGTGCCTGCCTCCGATATCCATTTCGAGGCCCGCTAAGCCAAGCATAAGCCGCGTTCACACGGAGCGAAGGAACTCGGGTCGAAAACGACCCGTGTCGAAAACGACACGGAGCGTCGTTGAAGAAAGCGTTCACACGACGCTATGCGAGCTATGAGCTGAGAAAAAAAATACAATTGCGTCCAAGCGAACAATGCGAATTAAACAATCAAACTCTTCTGACTGACTTCCAACTATTCTGTTTACTTTCGTGTTGTGACGTACTAATTCCAACCCGAGTCGCGCGTTCACACGGCAAAAATGAACCAGGACTCGAGTCGTTTTCGACCCGAGAAAACGTCCGTGTGAACGCTCGTCCCGGGACGCATTTGACACGGGACGTTTTCGACCCGAGTTCCTTCGCTCCGTGTGAACGCGGCTATAAAGCGCGCGGGCAAGACGTCACACGCACAGCTACGTTCATTGGCTAAAACAATCGAGTAGCGCGGTTAGGGATTTTTGGAATTATTTAATTTGAAAAAAAAACTTCAATGTTTAATGAATGACGCACTCGTTCACTTCCGACAGCGAGTGAAAATGCCGAAAATTTTCCACTTCGATGCGAAATTCATGCGGCATTTCATTATTTACGAAAAGTAAACAGGCCGGCAAAAGACAGTTGGTACAGTAACTGGTGACGTCGGTGACGCCCCCCCCCCATTCATGTCTATCAACGAAGAAGGCGGGGCTTATTCTGATTACGGAAATGCGAAAATTCATCAGAAGGACGTAGCGCAGTGCGCTAAACAGCGTGTTATTTTCGTATTTGTGGCAAACTCTATCGTAGGAAACCGTTCTAACATAGCAGAATGCCCTAGTTCCTGAAATCGGCGATTTGGTGGTCCAATGGGTCCCCATATTTAAAAATATCAAAGTCTGGTGCGGCGTAGGCTGTGATTGGAAGACACAAAGTGTCAATCCTCGGCGCGCCTCGGCTTCATGGCCGCATCACGTCCAGGTACATATATATTTTTGGCTATATCGCACTCTATATCTCCCGATCCTCGTGACTCTAGTTCACCACTCACCACTCTCACATGTTTCCATCAACGTCTAGAACGCCTGTAATTTCCTATCAGTGGGCAGCCGCAATATTATTAGTAATCCAGTATAGTAATACGATAATGATTCCGCATGCTGCTCATGGAATTTTGTTCCACGTCGAAGTGATAGTAATTGTAATTAACAATGTTGGACATTACGTCAGTCCAGGACACAAAGTTGTTGTGCCTGTACAGAGCCGGAGTGTTTGGCATTAACGCGAAATGACGCTGCTAAGTTGGCGTTAATTGCATCATTAGTTAATTAGTCGGCAATCAGCTGGAAATCAATCATAACGTTAAACGTCGCAATCTAATTAGGTTGACAATGTCGAGAGTGTCAGCGATAATAGCTTGCGGGAATATTTTATCCTTGCAGCACATCGTCTTCTTTTATGAATGCGAACGTATATCGGCAGTGAGCGCGCGCTCTTTCTCCGTCTCGTCTCTTTTCTCCATCTTTTTTGCGCGCGCTCACTTTCTCTCTCCACCTCCCCCAATCCCTCGTTCTTTCTCTCTCGCTCTCACACACACGCTTTCTCTTTATCGCTCTTATTCTCTCTCTCTCTCTCTCTCTCTCTCTCTCGCTTTCTCGCGCGCTATCTCCTTCGCTTGCTCCCTCTCTCACTCCACGCGCGCCCGTTCTCTGACTCTCTTTCTCTCTTTCCCCATCTCTCTCGCTCCCACTCGCCCGACCTTGCTGGTTTATTCGGGTTACAGACCAGCGGTATGCTACGCCACGGGAAAGCGCTAAGTAGTAGCGTGGGGAGATGGCCAGCTATATACTCTGTTTGGGTGAAACACTTGAAACGAAGGCGCCGAGAATGCACGCACGCATGCATGGTGCGTAGAATGAATCACCACCACATCTAATATTTCTGGGCACTCGGCGTGTGGGTTCCCTGACCGCCGCGCGCCAGGCGCAACCAACGGCTACTGAGTCCACGCACGCACTCTCACACGCACGCACTCACTCACTATCACACGCGGGCAAGCACGCCCTCACGCACGCACGCACGCACGTCGGAAAGCACGCACGCAATAAAGCACGCACTCACACACGCGCGCGGGCAAGCACGCACGCACTAAAGTACGCACTCACACACGCATTAAAGCACGGATTCACACACGCGCGCGGGCAAGCACGCACGCACTAAAGTACGCAATCACACACGCACTAAAGCACGGATTCACACACGCGCGCGGGCAAGCACGCACGCACTAAAGTACGAACTCACACACGCACTAAAGCACGGATTCACACACGCGCGCGGGCAAGCACGCACGCACTAAAGTACGCACTCACACACGCACTAAAGCACGGATTCACACACGCGCGCGGGCAAGCACGCACGCACTAAAGTACGCACTCACACACGCACTAAAGCACGGATTCACACACGCGCGCGGGCAAGCACGCACGCACCAAAGTACGCACTCACACACGCACTAAAGCACGGATTCACACACGCGCGCGGGCAAGCACGCACGCACCAAAGTACGCACTCACACACGCACT
>NW_014577607.1:108779-110555 GCF_000485595.1 Priapulus caudatus
CACGCACACGCACGCGCACGCGCACGCACACGCACACGCACACACACACACACACACACACACACACACACACACACACACACATCCACCCACGCCGTGAATCGGCTAGGTATCGTATGTAGTATAGCTATAGAGCGATCGCGTGGAGCGACGGAGGAAGGGCACGGAGCGATGATATGCGAGTCCGCGCGTCGTCACGGCGTGACGTCGACTTTACATAATTGTGACCACACTGCTGCTGCGGCCACGGCGACAGACGGTGTGAGCGCGGGGTAGAGGGCGGGTAGTGCGGTTAAAGCGGAACATGCCAGCCGCATTCACCGAGCAATTTCCCTCACGCGCGACTCGCCTCGACGTCGGGTTGCACTGCGTTTTAACGCGCCGCACGATACGCTGTAGATATAATACGCTGCTCGAGACAATAAGCTCCATATAGATGTGTTTCTCGCGTCCTTCGATTCAGGAGTGTTCCGTAACGGTAGCTCTTGACTCTCTGCGTGGGCGCCTGCCGTTTGCGGCTTAGCGTCGGACGCATCGTTAGAGTAACAATATAATTCCGCATAAGCGTCCCGCGCATGAAACTCGTTGTATAAACCTATACAACTAGGGAGAGAATACAGCGAGATACGCGCAGCCTTAAAATCCTCGACAGCTAGCTTATAGCGATTCGGTGGGGTTCTAATTTTCTATACTTGTGCGCCGCACTACGGATTAAGTATTGATGAATCCCGCGTCGATCAATCACTATTTGTCTTTACCGATCACCTATAGCGTTCGCTATCGCGCACAATCGATTATTTAATCAGTCAAATTAGCTGCATATATTGTCCCATCTAAATGGTGTTTAGCTAGCTCGTAAATCAATTGATCGGCGCGGCGGCATACCCACGGAATATCAGCGAACTTAGAACTCACTTCATTTCACTGACGATGTGCCAGTTTGCAAGGCGTGCAATCGATACTCGCAGACATTATGTAGGTCGTTCGGTCGGTCGGTCCCTCCAATCGCCTGTCCGCCCGTCCGTCCGTCTGTCTATCTTCAGACTATTGATCTGTCCCCGTGAGTTTAATTCCGTGAATAACAGCCGCTAGATGGCGTCTCTCTGCGTCCTTTTGACCGAGGCGGGATTATTTTCTCCTTTGTTCTATTCAAGGATGTTCTTCTGCCAGTGGAATAATTTTCCGACCCGTAACTCTACCTCTACTTTTGTCCCTATTATATTTATCGTATAGCATTTCTACTGCCATCTGATGGTTGTTTCTATGGCTGTTCGCTCTGCATATTAATTCTTATCTCGTTGACCATACATTTATTTTCTAATGTTGGCTATGTAAATATTTTATTGCGGCTATTGTTTTCCGTATTGTGCTCACCACGGAAATGAGTTTGCCAACCGCAAGTAAATCAAAACTGGCTCGCAGTAGCCGCATGTCGGGGAGCGCCTGTCACAGCGGAAGTATAATATTGTCAACAAATGGCGGTCGGGTGCATTTAGGAGAGCAAACGTATCGTCGATTTCTAGTGGGATGAACAAAACAAGCAGCGCGTTAATATTTTGAAAGCGAACATGTCCGTGAGCTATGCAAATATGTTTTACGTAAACACGCACTATTGACTTAATGTGGCGCAGTCGTGTTTTCACGAGCTTGACAAAACAGAACACAGATAATGTCACGTATGTATATATATATATATATATATATATATATATATATATATATATATAACGTACATATGAGCTATATATACATATATATATATTATGCGCACAGAGA
>NW_014577607.1:110565-123342 GCF_000485595.1 Priapulus caudatus
CTCCCCTCCCCTTCCACGCGCGATCCAAACAATCACCTGTCGCTCGTCTGATGTGAAATTCGCCACGACGCGTAACGACAGGCAAACATCGCAACAGCGAGTTAATGACAACACACACAGCGGCGTACGTCAGACGGGTGGGCGGGCGGGTGGATGGTGGGAGTTAGGGAGTCAATGAAAGCGGTGGGGAGGTGTGACGCACGCACGCAAGTACAGGTGGCATCGTGCACGCACGCGCGCAAGCGGGTGTCATCGCGCACGCACGCACGCACGTACGTACGGGTGCCAACGCGCACGCACGCACGTACGTACGGGTGCCAACGCGCACGCACGAACGTACGCGCGCACGGGTGTCATTATGCACGCACACACGCACGCACGCATGCACGTCGCTGTTATTTAATAATAGATAGAAGAAAAAAATTCGAGACTCGCTAGAGTGAAATGATTACGTAGCGCGAGTAGGGGCGCGAATATGTGTCCCTCCCCGAGGTGAAGATGATTCTGTACTAGATATTAAAATTAGAGAGAGAGAGAGAGAGAGAGAGAGAGAGAGAGAGAGAGAGAGAGAGAGAGAGAGAGAGAGAGAGAGAGAGAGAGAGAGAGAGAGGCCCATATATATAACAAATGTGTTTCAGTTCGTTCATGATATGCTTTTCTAGTGTGACCCCGACGAGTGCATCACGCAGTTGTAGGGTTTGAAGCAATTAGCGTAAGGCCTAAATGGACCTAAAAGCGATCGACTCTAAGCTAAATCTCAGTACATTCACCCGCGTATTTGTGTAGCGAGTACATTATCTGCGACGAAACACTGTGGTCTAACGAAGGACCGGGGAGGGAATGTGGCGCACTGTTTCCTATACTACCGTCGCTATCGCCGAACTCGCGCCAAGCGTCATGGCCAGGGTCTCCTACCCACTTGTGCTTTGCCAATGATGATCAACGCGGACTATACGAGAGAGAGAGCTGCGGGTAAACGAGCCTAAACGATAGGGGTTTGTAGCGTAAGCGAGAACATTGAAATGAGTCCAGTAAGTACAGCGTTGTATAGGTAGAGCAGCACGAATGAGACACGGCAGTATACACGTATATCCACCGAAAATCGCTGAGATGGTAGCGATAGTCCATGCAGTCGACTCGGAAATGTGGAATTGAAATTGATCTCGTTGCCTTGTCTTTTTCGTGATGATATCTAGATGGCTATACTGACACTGAGGGCAGATACCTGAAAGGCCATTCCACCACGATTTCACACTACATCCGACAGTAGCAGTGGCACGGACCATGTGCACATAGGGTTTATTCAATACTGTCTATCTGTATATCGACGCGGTTCAGTCTGGGGGCGATTCTACAACTATATATATATATATCAAGAGTAGATAATAGAGATCTCTATTATCTACTCTTGATATATATATATACATTTAGCTCTATGTATAACTCACAGTGGCATGATGCAGTGGCTATATATATGGATTGCAGCAAGGGGGCATCGAGAGAGTCTTCATTGCCAGCTGTTATTTGCACTGACTACGCTTGATTCGCCGATGCGCGCAGACTAAGTGTTCTGATTTATAATTTACGTACTAAGTAGCTTAGCTCCGTGATGCCGAATAGTTTCCGGTCCGCCACAGGGCACGCGTTTAGCTCTGAGTATATCCCAACCTCATCGGCATGACACTAGCGTAGCGCGGTCACCAACAAGACACTGCATGACTCATCACAGGTTCAGCGCTCCTGGCTGGGACGTTGCTTCACTGCATGCTAATCAGCACCGTTGTCGAAGTTTCAAGACTAGACCATCGGTTTAAGAGGGTCCTGGTCCTTTTAAGTTTCTGGTAGGCGGGACGACGACCTCTCGTGGATTATTATAGCTTTATTTAGCAGCACGCTGATCCGTCATTTTATTCCTGTGCAGATGTGATGCTAGTTCATCAGTTAATGTGCACGTTGACGGGACTCCGGCGCATCAGGTAACGCCCCTGACTAAACAGAGCTCTAGTCTGTCACAGATTGGCATCCGTATACACGTAACGCTGGCCCATTAGTTCCCCTCAGTGGTGGTACACAGGTCTTTATAACCAGCCCATCAGTTAACGCCCCATCCGTAGAACTCTAGCCTATCAGTTAACTTCCCAGCGGACAGGACGGTAGTTCATCACACGTTCACGCCCCACGTGCGGGACACTGGTTCATTAATTATCAGTGATGCTGTTGCGAGGTTGTACTCGCATTGCTTGTTAACAACCCGGTTACTCACGGTAGTTTATCACATGAGAGCCAACGGACAATATACGTGAAAGCGTCGTGATATTTTTTGCGTCCTAACACGCCCGCATGATTTCCCCAGCCTGCCCCTCCCCTACGTACAACGTTTAACTACTCACCTCATGCTACTTGGCTAGCTTACCTGCCAATGAACGTGAAATAGCCGACCATGTTTAGTCGGCGCGTTGACTCCAACAATCCACGTATCGTGCTTCCCTCGCAGAAGCAGGCGATAGCACGAGCCTTCGGCGTGGAGTTTAGCGCTTTGATGACGGCGTCGAACTCGCTCGCATCGTCATTGCTCTTCACCTTGGCGGCGGTGGCGATGCAGATGCCCTCGTCGCGTGCTTTGTTTTTGAATGCTTCGATGCCGCCGTTTCCGTACACGCCTGCGAGAGAGAAAAGCCAGGCAATTCGCTTAGCACAAGTCGGTCTCATTTCTATAGCCGCGTCTATGCGAAGATAAATCGCATTATACACACACGCACGCACGCACGCACGCACGCACACACGCACACACGCACACACGCAGCCACGCACACACGCACACACGCACACACGCACACACGCAGCCACGCACACACGCACACATGCACGCACGCACGCACGCACGCACGCACGCTATATATTAGGAGCGTGGCAACTAACGCTAGCTTCGTGTAAATCTTAATGATATCATTATGCTAATGCATTGTATTTAGACAAGAATTACAGATTACGTATGAAGATAGTAGCAATTCACAAGGATTGAAAACCGTAATACGTTTATGCAGCGATTAAATAGGAAGTGAATTTCATGATGTTTGCTTAACTTTCGGAACAAAAAAGCCGTTAAGACGTTTGAAGCCGTTAAGACGTTGAAGACGTTTGAACAAAAAAGCCGTTAAAAGAGCCAGAATCTTCTAAGGTGATTAATGGATGCCAGTTTTTTTGCATCGGTTGGTCTACCTATACTGAACAAAAGACGCGAGAATGTATTCATGCCAAATATCAGTGTATAATGGAGCTTTATCTAAGACGAGTAACTGTTAATCCATTAAACATTACATTATTAAACTACAAAATAACCCGCTTATATATAGGGGAAATTTTTATCATCTTAAGTTTATGTTCTTTTGTTAGGGTTAGGGTTACACTGTTACATGCTCATCTGTTATCTGGATATGAATTTTAACAAAAATATTTTCCTATTGATTACGTTTGTTAAAACACCGCGTAGAAGAGGGATACCTGTGACGACACTAGAGAACATGCTAAGCTAAGAATTGAGGTTAAACATTATTAATTACCAGTTTCCGTCATCAGTTACCAGCACATCCGTTTACGCAATACTTTTGCCGTTATCGTTAGGCTTACCGTGATGTTAGTTTATCGTTAAGCTGGCTAATCATCAGGCCCGTTTTATCTTCAAGTTACTTATCTGTAAACCGACTTATCTTTGATCCGGTTTTTATCTATAAAATAGCAAATTTCTGCTGACGTATTATTAGGAAGGTTTATCTTAGCTTGATATAACCTATTGTATTTTTATTCTCGCTTAGCCTGAAGCAAATTTATCTTTACGATGGCTTTTTATCTTCAACTCATCTCATACCTTATCTTTAAGTTGGATAGCGTAATAACTGCAATGGCGGGTACCATTATTACCGGCTGTGTGCGCAACACTGGATAAAACAATAGTACGGCTCAAGTCAGTATGACGTTTCCGACTCTTCTGTTCGAACGCCATGTTTACCGCGCCGGAACTAACACGTGGCCATTGAAATGCACTAATTAACTTTTCTAGCTAATAGACTTATGAGCGCGCGGCGCGCGATGATAAATTATCAGGAACGTAATTATTAACGGGATAAAATATTACGCGTTAGCTATACGCCGCGCGCTGTTCTGCCGACGACCAGACATAGATTTATGATAGAATTCCGATAGAATTACGAGTCAGAGGCTGGTCCGGATACGAACATCACCGCTACTCTCCTCCTCACGCGCCTGCATGTCTGCGCGCGCAGCAGAGGAAGGTTGGCACATGCGTAAATACCACCAGGTGGCGCTTACGTTGTCCCAGCGTCTCGATACCCTCGCATTAAGAACAATATATACACATGTTTGTATATATATATATATATATATATATGTGTGTGTGTATAATTATATGTACACATGTATATATTGCTCTCAGTCATCGAGCGGTGCTCCGTGGCTTGAAGTCCGATCCGCGACGCCTCGACCCGAAGGACTGCCTTCATTTGAGCGAAGGAGTTCGTTGGTAACTGCTTGTGAAAAAAGTTTGTCGGCATGGCTCGGTGGCGACAAATTATCTGTGCGGCCGCCGACGAGCGTGCTGGCGCCCCGAACAATGGCTTTGACCAGAGCCGTATATAAAGATAATATATAATATATAAGATATATATAAGTCTATATATACGGATCTGGCTTTGACGAGGCGTCGCGCCATGGGGCGACGCTTCCGCAACGAGTTTTAGCGGCGCAAAGTTCGAGCACGCGGGAAGAGTAAATGTATACGTTAGATCCTCTCAGTCTTCTCTCTCTCTCTCTCTCTCGTCATCTCTCTCTCGTCTCTCTCTCTCTCTCTTTCATCTCTCTCTCTCATCTCGTCTATTTCACAGCGCTCTCTGTCACTTTCTACGCTCTGGGCCTCTCTCTTGGCTTCACTTCTTGCTCTCGCGTCGCGTTCTCTTCTCTATTCTCTCTCGGTTTCTTCTTCTCTCTCTCTCTTCTCTCCTCTTCTTCTCTCGCTCGCTCTCTCTCTCGTCTCTCTCTCTCTCTCTCTCTCGCGCGGGGGGCGCGCGAATGCACTGCCCCTCTCTATCTATCTAGATATCTCTCTCACGCTTTCTTTCTCTCTCTATCAATGTTTCTCTATTTGTTTCTCTCTCTTTCTCTCTCTCTTTCTCTCTCTCTTTCTCTCTCTTTCTCTCTCTCTTTCTCTCTCTCTTTCTCTCTCTCTCTCGTTCTCTCTCGCCCCCTTCTCTCTCGCTCACTGCATATCAATATTTATGCATGAACACGCTACGACATGGATAGAGCCACGTTCTCTATACTACGACTCTTTACTAACGTCGACACCGCGCGCATGATATTAGAGATAAACTCCTGCTGATGATGCGGCCGTAAGTACAACTGACAGCAAATTTATAGACGTGCGTCGCAGAAATATTCAACATAATTATTCACGATCATTAGCTGCCAATTAACAATTGAGAATTTACCCACGAACATGACATTGTGTATGTATATACATGTATATGATCTATGTATACGCGGCGTGTGTGTGTGTGTGTGTGTGTGTGGTGTGTGATGCTGTGTGTGTGTGTGTGTCGCGTGTGTGTGTGTGTGTGTGTGTGTGTGTGTGTGTGTGTGTGTGTGTGTGTGTGTGTGTGTGTGTGCGTGCGTCTATGTATGTGGTATGTGTGTGTGAGTGAGTATGACGTGAGTGGGTTGAAGCCTACGCGTTCAATCGTGATGCGAGTCTGTGGTGCTCGATGTCCATTTTCAAGCCGCACGTGTTGCTTGCGTTAAAAGAAAGCAGATATTTCTGATAAAAATGCACTCCGGCTACAGGGAAACTTAACGCTAATAAAATTTACGTGAAAAAATCTACAATGTCAAGGCAAATTTCTCACTCTCTCTGCCAATCCCTGTTTCTGCCTGTCTAATCCTCACAATTTCTGCCCACTCCCCCTCTAGCTATCATTCTCCGTCTTTCTATCTCGTCCATTCTCACTCTCATTCCCCATATCTCTTTGCCAATGTCACTCTCCGGTAAACATGATTAATCCGCCTAATGCATTAAAAACCATGCAAATCACAATTAACTGCGCTAGATTTATTGCAAGAAACCGCAGAACGCATAGATCTTCATGTTCTTTCGAACAGGAGCGGATGCAGAGACGACAGGGGACCGTCCCGCGAGCCAGCACGGTATTTTTCATCGTAGGAATTTAGCAACAAATAGTAGGTTTCTTCTCGGCTATTAGCTTGTGTTAGTGTCGAAAGCGAGACCATAATTGCTATAGTATACTCATGCATACACCCAGGTGCATAACAGGGCTTTTCTTACGGCTTTTCTGCTGTCTCGAACTGTGTCACATAACTGAACTGAAAATCACGACTGATATTCGGGGAACATGCATGTCGTAATAGAGCGATCGCACGGCCGTTCACAAAACATGTTTCCGGAATCAGTGACGCCAGTTTGCATGAGGAAGATTTTGTTCATTCTGTAAGATTTTGTTCATACTGTTCGACAGCTCACGGTACGGATTCAGGGAATAAGGAGCACCAGCATCAGAGGTAGCAGTCGTCTGCGCCTAGTTGTAAGTAAATGGCACGAAACTCCGCGAGTATTCTTGGGCCGGCCACACCGCGAATGCCCGGATGCCAACATGGCGCCCCGCTGCGTGTTTACAAACGGCGTAAGGTTTCGCGGTGCTATCCGTTCCTTTTTTCCCTCGCAGTCACGTGCTATTCAGCAGACGGCGCTTGCCGCCACGGCGCGCCTATGACGAGGGACGCCCAAGTGAAACACGTGTTTATTTTGTATAGATACAGTGTTTATCATGCCGTACGTACGCACAGAGGTTAGGTTTGTACGTGTGTTTGCATTATCATATAATATACCGCATAAAAATGTAAATATCGCTACCGTGCCTATATAATTATATATATCAAAAGTGCATAATAGTAATCTATTATCTACTCTTGATATATATATATATATATATATATATATATATATATATATATATATATATATATATATATATATATATATATATATATATATATATATATATATCCGTGCAATGTACACGGTATATAGTAAATTCTAATAAATAAGCCGTCACGCGGTAGGCCAGCGACCGCTCCCTGACGTCATCTGACGACACGTGACGTCAGTTACACAAGATGCACACCGCGTGTTGTCGTCGCGCGGCTTTCAATTCAGGGAGAAGTCGAAGCGATTCGCTTTTCAACCTTAAATGTAGCCGGAGCTTTGTCCGCTAGCAAATAAAAACGAATAAAAAACGATAAAGCTGTGCGGACAAGCGCGTGCGCGGGATTCTTTTTGCAGATTAATCACTTATTGATAACACTCTCGTCTGCTCCCGCGTGCACTGGCTTTTGAAAAGCTTGGAACGAGGGATGATGCTGTAACGAGGATGCGGCGGGGATATCTTAGTGACGCACAGCATCGGGCGATGCAAAGGTGTTTTCCGTCGACGCAGGTATAGTGCTGTTTCCGTCGCGTATCTCTCTCTTCACAGAGCAGAGCAGGTGTTGTTGTATATATTGTATTCAGCAAGCAGTGGCAATAGAATGCGACGCTTGGCACGTCACACCTGCAACGACAATGGACGGGCGCGCCTCCCGCCTCGCTTTGCGATAGGGATAGGTGACGCGCGTCGCTTGCTTCCAGCAAAGGTCTGGTTTTGTCAAGTAGTTTCTGTTAGATCCGGTTTCGAGCTGCTATATATAAACAGCAGAGAACCGACAAAATATAAGATTTAGAGAGAGACTATGTAGCGAGTCGGAGAGAGATCGAGACGAGGCGCCGGAGCTTATAGGCATGGTTGCTAGGCGGTGGTGTTGTATATATTTATATATGCATGTGTCAAGTAATAAAGTCAATAACTAATCTGCGACTACGGCTCTACCTCTGCTATCTACGAGACTTTTTTACCATTTGCTAACGAAAGAACGCTGCTACCTTCTACGCTGTCGACGCTACAGAACTACACGGAGATCTTCAACACGTTCACAGTACAACATATATGTCGTTATTAGAGAATAGCAACGTGCGCCGGGAATCTGAAAGGCGCGACGCTGCTGTCGCGTGCGAGGGACCGTGAGAATAGACCCTATGAGCCGTACTCAAGCTTTGAACGCATGCATGCACGCACCCAAGCTCAAACGCATTCACGCACCCAAGCTCGAACGCATGCACGCACCCAAGTTCGAACGCATGCACATACCCTAGCTCGAATGCATGTATACGCACGCGTATACGCACGCACTCGAACGTCCGCACGAATGGGCGTACAGACATGGAAAGGCATACGGACATACAGGCATACATACGGCTCCACCTTTACCCATCACAGCGCCGCGTCATCGGCGCGCCACGATTCCACGACCATCCCTCCCCCTCCTTCTTCCGACACACAAAAACGCGGGCAGCAGATGCGAAGGAAACCCGAATCAAGCAGCACGTGAGTCCTTCCCGGAGGGAGAGAGGGAGAGCGAGAGAAAGAGAGAAAGAGAGAGAGAGAGAGAGAGAGAGAGAGAGACAGACAGAGAGCGAGAGTAGGTCGTCGCCACCTCGTCTGTGCGCGCGCTGGCGAGCTTCGCGTTCATGCGCTCCGCACAAGCAAATACCAGTCGTCGGCAATCACCGAGCGAATCGCCCGCCGTGCATTACCGGCGCAAGAACACAGTAGGCGTGGCAGCGGACTGTTTGTCGTTGCCGACGCGTCAATGCAAGCCGTAAACCGAGCCGCGTCGCGGCGTGCGCGCGGCGCGTGTATCCGCGAGAGGGTAATTTCCCCTACCTCCATTCGAAATGTTTGATTAGATTTTTCTGCCCGCTCGTGCGCGCGTAAGGCGATACGTGCTGCTGACCGCTCGCTGACGGCAAAGCGCCATACAACTGGATAATACTGCGAGCGTCGCACGCACAATGAAGCGGCGAAGTAGTCGCGGAGGCGTGTACGTATGTATGCGCAGCAGATTCCTGATAACTATGGTAATAAATTCAGCTTCTATAGAGCATAGATGCTGCAGCAATTACGACTGGCTTTTTCTCGTGCTGCCTTTACTCTGTTTTGCTCAATGACGTTGGGGGTGTGCAGATTATTGACTTGTGTGTTTTTCGTTGTTAGTTGATACAGATCCAATCCTCACAATGTTAGAGTCGCTCGTTCGTAATGCTTCGCGACAGTTAAGCGAAATGCATGCTATTGAATTTTATCAGCTAATTTAATTGCGATTCAACGCGCGATACAACATTTCCAATTAGGGAAACAAACTTACAGTGTTTTATTAATTGCGCATCTGCAACACACTGACAGACAGACAGATAGACAGCCAGTCAGTCAGTCAGACAGACAGACAGACAGACAAAGTTAGTTTAACCGCTAGTGACGGTCTTGCCTGGTTAGGAGGATATGCACCACACATTCCTAGCCAGAAAAAAACCCATATCTCTGAAGCCATTCAGCGTAACATGCGCTGAAGACGATCTAGACGTGTCCCTCTCGTGCTTGCTATTTATATGGATAGATAAACGCGAGAGTGACTGGAGAAGATAAAACATTCAAAAACTAATGGTTTCATAATCGGCAGAACGGGTTGGCTAATGGTCGTACGTCTTGTATCGTTACTTACTTGCGTCGAGGGAGATGTTTATCTAGTAGCCATTTCTACAAATAACGAATTGACTCGCTCGGACAAGGATCCAATAACCGCAAAAAAGAAAAAATAAGACGAACGCACCCACGCAGGCACGCAAACCCGCCCGCACGCACGCCTGCGCGTATGTACACACGCACGCGCGCACGCACGCACGAACACACACACAAGCATGCTCGCAAACGCGCACGTACCTGTACAAACTCTAGGAAGCCATGTACACACAGTCATAATCACATCAACTCGGGAAGGAAAGACCGTTAACAGTAGCTAAGCAAAAAATATTAGAGAAAAGAAACATTAGAGACGTAAGAAAGCATACACGTATAAACGGCTCGCGTGTAGAATCTACAGCTGCGACCATTAATATCAAACGGAAAGAATGAAATCAAAGATAGACGCTCTTATATCAGCTCTTATATAAGGCCAGGTGGTATAACGAATATACGGATTTTGGCCAATCAAGCTAAATATCTCATGTCTGTGCATCAACAAGGGCAGCAATAATAATTCAAATTCTCGGGTTGAATCATGACGAACATTTAACATCTTGCCACCTCATGGTGTAAAACATGAACCGTCAAAACATAATATGGAAGCCAGTGGTTAAAACCAAGACATTAAATTAGTACTCGGTTTTGTGATAGTCGACGCTAGAGTGAAACAGGTATAGTAGATGAAACCATGCTTGTCATTTTCTGAAGTGAAATAGAGCTTTGTAGGATCTTTATCCGTAGTATTTGCAGTAACAGTATCAGTAACAGTATCAGTATCAGTATCAGTATCAGTATCAGTATCAGTATCATTATCAGTAACAGTATCAGTATCAGTATTAGTATCAGTATCTGTATCAGTATCAGTCGCAACCGTAAGAGCACCAGCAGTATACGCTGCGCTGTTATATAGTATACGCAGTATACGCAGTCGTAGTATCGGCAGAAGCAACAACAACAGAAGCACCACCACCAGCAGCAGCAGCATCAGTAGCAGTAGCAGCAGCACTAGCATCCGCAGCAGGAGCAGCAGTAGCAGCAGTGGATGCAGTAGTAGGAGCAGTAACAGTAACAATAGCAGCTAGTAGCAGTAGCAGTAGCAGTAGCAGTAGCAGTATCAATACCAGTATCAGTATTATCATCAGCAGCAGCGGCGGCAGTGGCAGCAGTAGCGGTAGTAGTAGTAGTAGTAGTAGTAGTAGTAGTGGTAGTGCTGAGAGGGTCTATGTCCCCCAGGGTACTGCCGGAACGTACCCTGGGTACGGTGGAGATTGGAGTTTCATCATTGGAAAGTTGTAAATCTGATTTGAACTTTCTCCTGATAGGGCGGAGTATTCGCGGGGCGCACGTAAATTCATTGGCAAAGCTGTAAGTTGGTTTGGAAGTAAATAAGCTGATTCTTTGTTATGTTAATAAATTGTAGCTTTTATGAATTGATTTGTAGATACATGATTACTATGTGACTTGATTCGTATTTTCGTAAAAATTGATTTGTATATGTTATAAATTAATTTTAGATCTTGTAAATTGATTCGTAAACATGTAAATAAATTGTAGGCTTTTATGAATTGATTTGTAGATACATGACTACTAATGTGACTTGATTTGTATGTTTCGGTTATAATATGGATTTGTAATGTTATAACCTTAATTTAGAATCCTTGTAAATTGATTGCGTAAACATGTTAATAAATTGTAGCTTTTATGAATTGATTTACAAACCAGTAGACTGGTTTGTAGATACATGAATTAATTGTGACTTTGTAATTTCTAATATTGTAGAAATATAACTTGATTGTATTTTCCGTAATTGATTTTGAAAATGTTGTAAATTAATTTAAGAATCTGTAAATTGAATTCCTAAACATGTTAATAATTGGAACTATAACTTATGTTTCTATAAATAAATTGTTACTTTGTAAATTAATTTTAAACTTTTGTAAATTGATTAATGGCATTGTAAATTGATTTGAAGATTCTAGGTTTAAATTCTTTAGAAATGATTTTTGAGGGTAATGGCTCCCATACCACAGTAGCGTGAGACGGCCTGTATTGCAGTGAACAAGATAAGCTTGTTATGTGCAAAAAAATCAGGATACCGACGAGCCGACAAACTTTACGGAGGTAGTAGTTGGGAACTAACCAGCTACCTCAATAATACATATACACTGTTACTCGAGCTGGACAAACGTCCAGCGGAAGAAACGCAGCACTTATTCGAACGGGAGACCTAAACGCTAGGGAGTGAGAAGCCAGCCAGGGCGTTATTAATCGCAGGATGGTAATCGGGAGGATGATATCGGCTTACGCTTAAGCAGACGAGAGCGAAGAAAACGAGTGACGAGTTATTCCGTATTACATCGGTACGAAACCCTAGTTAATTGGACGATAACGAGGTGAAGAAGGAAATTCTGTAGATTCTCAATCCTTCTCGATGCCGAGTGCGCTGTCGTCGCGTTTTACCCGAACCTATTCAGGAAATCGCTGAGCAACTATATATATATATATATATATATATTATATATGGGAGAGAAGCAGAGAAAGAAGAGAGAGATAGGTGGGATGGATGAATGGATGATGAGTGGTGGATGGATGGATGGATGGATTGGTGGACGGAAGGATGGACGGACGGACGGACGGACGGATGGATGATTGGATGGATGGATGCGATGGATGGATGGATGGATGTATTGGATGGATGGATGGATTGGATGGATGGGATAGATGGATGGAGGAATGGATGGATGGATGAATGGATGGATGGATGATGAGGTGAGTGGGTGGGTGGGTGGGTGTGTGGATAGATGGATGGATGCGATGGATGTATGGATGGATGGATGGATAGATGAGGATGGATGGGTGGATGGGTGGATGGTGGGTGGAGTGGATGGATGAATCTATGGATAGATGGATGGATGGATAGCATGGACTGAAAGGATGGATGAATTGATGGATAGATGAATGGATGGATTGATTGACTGATTGATGGATGGATGATGGATGTGGATGGATGGATGGATGGATGGATGGATGGATGGATGGATTGGATTGAATGATGAATGGATGAGTCAGATGGATGGTT
>NW_014577607.1:127088-130508 GCF_000485595.1 Priapulus caudatus
TGGATGGATGGATGGATGGATGGATGGATGGATGGATGGATGGATGGATGGATGGATGGATGGATGGATGGATGGATGGATGGACGGACGGATGGATGGATGGATGGATGGATGGATGGATGGATGGACGGACGGATGGATGGATGGATGGATGGATGGATGGATGGATGGATGGATGGATGGATTGATTGATGAATTGATATATAGAAGCAGGAATGGAGAGATCGATAGAAAAACAGATAGACAGACAAACAAACACAAAAACATATATGAATATTTGCGGACATACCGTACGGCGACAAAAATTGGTGCACGGATTATTAGATAAGGAAAACCGGCGGGCGAGAGTCGAGTTCAGATGACGAACGATCGTTCGGAGCTAACTCACAGCTACGCGCTATCGTGCGCTAGTGCGCGGTGCGGGCAGCAAGAACACAAGCTGCGGCGCTCCCAAAGTGCATTAGCTTTCGCGCGCTGTCGCAGTCATCTCCGGCCGGCGCTGCTCGGGGATTCCCTGGGGCCGTGCGCGTGAGAGAGAGAGAGAGCGAGCGAGCGAGAGAGACACACACGGAGAGAGAGGGGGGAGTGCGAGAAAGAGACGCACGTCAAACGCAGCACGTGTGTGAAATCAATCCGCCTCGTACAGAACACGTTCTCATAACTTACACATGCCGCATTAGGGCAATGCAGTGCGACTGTCTATTCCCTCCCTCCCTCTTTCCCCTTCTCTCTCTCTCTCTCTGTCTGTGTCTCCCTTGTGCGCACGCTCCCTCTTTCTTTCCATCATGCGCGTTCTCCTTCTCCTTCGTGTGTGCTTTTTCTCAATCTCTTCGAGGCCATCATATAGATCCTTACAGGTTTGAAGTCGTTATTCCTAGCAGCTATAAGACCATGCTAACGTACACACGTAGACGCAAACAAACACTAAAAGAAACGAAGAAACAAACACTAAAAGAAACGAAGAAACAAACAAAAAACCGACATATCTCCAAATACGCATGCACCCACCCACGCACGCACGCACGCACGCACCCAAACACGCGTACGTACAGTCTCACTCGAGTATCCACGCTCATGCACGCAAGGACGCACGACCGAACACGTGCACCAAATACATAGGTGACGAATAAACTAATTATGCACATCATGATTAAAACAACATTTTTTAATTACACGCCCCAGTGTCTTTGTTTATCCACATATTGACTCGAGACAAAACTTATTACATAACGCCGCAATAATTTCATTAACAAATTAGGCGATTGCTGACACACGACAGAAATCTTCACGAGTGTCCTTGGCATTTTTAACCTGTGGACGTTCTATTCCTCGCTTTGAATACGGAGATAAAGTTATCATATCGTCGTGTTGTTCGGGACAGATTCATGCTTTTGTTGTCGCAACGTGTGCGTGAAATGATTGCTCTGCTGTCGAAATAAGAGCCTTCGTTAAAACGTGTCAAACTATATTCCGCTAAACTACCGTAATTTTGTACATCAAAAATATTTTTTTACCAAATTATAATGAGCGAATAAATCCAAATCCCGTTAAAAGATCAAAAGGTTCAAAATTCACGTTTTTGTTCACACGAATGAAAATATCTACGCGCAACGAGCCGCTGCCGCGGCCGCAAGAGGCAGCCATTGTGAGCGCAATCGTTCGCGTTGATTATTATGATTAGTCGCCGGAGTTTTAGTCCCGCGGGGTGAGCGCCGCAGGATTACTGGATAGACGATCTCCCTCGACGCCACTCGCAGCCAGCAACTCACAGCCAGCAACACGCCGCGTCACGCCGCGTCACGCAAACAATTAGTATAATAGTAGTAATTATACGGGTTAACTCCGCCAGCGTGTTGATTCACGCCGGTGCCCGCTGCCGCCGCATCATCATTATGAGGATAATCCGGCAGCAGCAGCAGCAGCAGCAGCTGCCGTGGTGTTCCTGATCATACTCGCATCCTCGCGTCCTCGCTGATGCGATATACGCGTGGCTAGATGAAGACATCGCACACTATACACGCCGCCGCGATGCAACCTACCTCGTACAAACCCGTAGGGCGAAGCTTTTTATAGCGAGTTTCGATGTGGTCGATTGTTGTGTGTAACTCTGCTATTATCAATTATTTTTCGTATCTGGAAAATTCCCCGAAGGCGTTGCCTAAGCGATCTCGCGTAGGTTTTACGTCGTATTAATTTTGAAAGCTTCGCGGCATTCTTGCATGCGGATTTCTTTCGGCAAACTCGCCTATATATTACGTGCCGGCGATAGGCACGAGACGCGCTCGATTTCGTAGACGAACAAATAATTACGAACAGCGTGCTTTGTGTGAGAATATTGACGCATGGATGGATATTCACGCGGGCAACGTCGACGATATAGCGATGCACTGATAAGTGTTAAGTACACTAGTGGCAAACGCACGCTAAAACGGATATGTTAAATAATTTAGAAAGAGCTGCTGTTGCTGCTGCCGCCGCCGCTGCTGCTACTGCTGCTGCTGCTGATAGTGACAATGGTGATGATAATAATAGTATCTATAATAACGACAACGATGACACTAACGAAATAAATGTTGCTACTCCTGCTGCTGCTGTTGCTAATGATGATGCTAGTGATGACGACGATGACGATGGTTATAATATTGTCGACGACGACGATGACGACAACGACGACCATAACATTGTTACACCTCATCATTTCCATTTTTCCTTCTGCCGCTGCTGCTACTGCTACTGCTGCTGCTGCTGATGATGATGATGATGGGCAAATGCGGCGTAGTTCAGCGTTGATTACAATTACATCCACCTGATGTACTATGCCATGTAGCAATTACGCCAATAACAGGCTCGCGTACGACCAGACTGGTCAGCCGTCGGTTGCCTGCCTACACCTGCCTCGGCGCACAGTCGCCATGATGCTCTCGTGTTTACAGCGTCCCCGGAGACATCCGCTGCAGACATCCGGGCATGATGCATCGGTCGCAATCTATACAGGAATCTCTCGGTGTTTTTCTACGTGATGCCGGTTTGGCGCAACCAGTGGTTCGCGACGGACGGTAGAGCGATTGAAACACGAGTTAATTTCAGATTTATTATTAAACAGAGTTAATATCAGCTTTCGCTGCGTTACGAACAGCAGTTCATCGCGTGCATGGTTGCAGCAGTATTAATATTTATATTATATATATATACTAGCTGCGGGTACCCGCTGCGCTGGGTAAAATCGTGCTACTAATTCATACTACTAATAATTGGACACAATAGGAACATTGGGTAAAAATCGACAATATAACATTGCACACAATATCAATATTTACAAATCAGTCTAATAAGATAATAAGCATGGGGAAAAACTGTTACGTATGACATTTATATGACAGCAGAACCCAACTTGGAAGTTGGAAGGAAATTGGGTATATA
>NW_014577607.1:131692-135321 GCF_000485595.1 Priapulus caudatus
TATATATATATATATATATATATATATATATATATATATATATATATATATATATATATATATTATATATGGGCACCATATATAAATGATGAACGAAACCACGGGTGAAGAGTCTCGTAAAATACGATGCGTATAAATCTCTTCAACCTGACATTTGCCGCATACGTTAGAGATTTTTTACCGAGTCATCACGCACGCAGCGGTCCTGCTTCGCCTAGCAGATATTAGTTGATTCGTGCGTTATAGCGGCATCATGCCACTACGCCGCACAAACGTTGCAAACGTTTACGAGAATCCCTTCCAACCTCCGCTGGATTTTTGTAAGGAGCATGTCGCTGCAAATTTTTATTTTTTATAAAATTTGAAATTGTTATCAAAGTAAAATATGTAATGTTCAAGAATTGAAAAGCCTTCGATGTCTAGGGAAGCTCGCCCCACTTCAGTGAAAAACACCTGCCGACATATTGAACAAGGTATGACGCCATACGTAAATGCAGAGATTAAGCGCAACTCAATCGAATTTGGTTCTTGTTAGCATCTCATTGAACGTGACAATATAACCTGATGGAACCTTGTATCGGTTTGAACCGAAGCGCCTCCAACATCGTTATGTCTCGCTAACCAGTGGATTATTCAAAGCATCCGTATAGTGTCGCACCCGGCCATGTAATAATCTAATAACGGATTTTGGTACCGATGAATTCAAAATATTCGAATATCACCTAATGAACACATATTTGATGGTTGTTTACAACTTCACTCAGATGCTCAGCAACGCCCACGGGTTATTTTAAAGTCAGTATCAGGCTTCAGAGTTTCCGAAATAAAACTCTATAAAATTAATAAATCACCAGTTGAAGTAATTGACATCTAGAACAGATAGCTAGTTCAAAATTTAATGATGCATATATAGATTAAATGGAAACCTAGATTATTATGGTGAAATGAGGAATCAGAACAAAAATGTGATCATACACACTGTTCTATATTGCGAGTGTTGCTACCTAGCTTACACGCATTGAGGCCGGAACTAAAACGCCTATTATTCACTGGCGTGTGTAAACGTGTAGTGTTTATAGCCAAGTCCGCTAATTACATTGACGTGCGCGGTGTTTTTACAGAGAGCCACGCCAAAAAATATATGGAGTCATTCCTCGCATAATGATTGCCGCTGGACAAAACGACATTGGTCACGTGACCCCAAGCTTTTAGTCAAACGAAACTGCCAGGTTACAGCACGAAGCGAGCCAGCAGCAGGAGTGCGTGGCGCAGGTTTCCTTCCTCACTGCGTGTTTGTCTCAGGGGAGCGACTGGCGCTGAACCCAGGACTAATTAGTTGCGAAGAATTCGCGCTACAGCATGTGTGCGAATACGGGATGTAGATCCCTGCGCTAGACTGTGGGTGGGGAAACAGGAGAACAGGGTTTACAGTGAAGTATGAAGCGACACAGGCACGGCGCTAGCTTTTGATTATTTTGCCTATGTCTCATTCTCCCTACTTCTAAATAAGGCTCCTGAAGTCTATAATAACTCAGCTTCTCACCTTCTCTGATGCACACTCTTCTACCTTCCCCTCCTTTCCTCAACATTCGCACAAGCTTACTCTACTGTCCTCCCATTTCCTCCAACATGTCTGCTTATTTCTCTCTCTTCCTATTTCCTCAATTCTGCTATACCCCGATTTCTCCTCGCGTCTTATACGTTTATTCCACTACATTATCTTTTTGTTTGCAACTCTGATGCGTGCACTGCTGTGCACTTCTCCCAAACACCCTGGTCGCTATTCGCCCCCTTACTTTACCGACATCTTTTACGCTCGCTCTACCCCCACTCTCCCCAGTTATTAAGCTCTTTCTCGTTTTCATTTTCTCTAAATCTTACGCTCACTCTGATGTTCTTTCCGCCCCTGCGCTTTGCTAGCCACTCTCTTTCTCCACCGCGCTGTACCATCTTCACCTTTCCACTCTTCTTCGTTTCGTCGCTGCGCCACTGCGCATAGTATTTGTCTTCTCCGAATACCTTCTTTCTCTCGCGCGCGATCTCTCTCGTGCGCTCTCTCTCTCACACACACACACACTCTCGCGCTCTCTCTCTCTCTCTCTCTCTCTCTCGCTCTCTCTCTCTCTCTCTCTTCTCACTCATCGTCACTCACTCACTCTCTCGTCTCTCTCGTTGGCTACTTTTCCTCACTCTCCAATCACTGCCACTTTGCTGTCATAGTGCATCGCGTCTATCCCTCTCCCCTGCGTCCGAGATGCTGCGGCTTTCTTCTTCTTTCGGCTCCCTTTTTTGTTCTTCCTGCCTCGCCTCCACTCCTATACGGCGTTCCATAGTGCGCGCACCAACGGCGTAGGGACCACGCGCAATGGGGATTATTCTTATTATTTAATTTAATTTTATTTATTAGATATATTTATTATTTGCGAGGACGATGTGTTTGACGATCGATTAGGGCCTGTTCGCCAAGCGATAGTTATCGCGTGACGCCTACGAGGTGTGAGTCGACGGAGCGAGGCGAACGACCGAGTCTAGGGAGAAAGGCCACTCGAGAGAGACTCGGGACGATGACGCGGGAGGATATATATATGCTGGTGTGTTGTGTCGATAGTGTGTTGTGTGTGTCTGTGGGGTGTGTGTGTGTGCTGTGTCGTGTGTGCTTGTGTGGTTGTGTGTGTATGTGTGTATGTCGTGATGTGTGTGTGGTGTGTGCTTGTGTGTGTGGTGTGTGTGTGTGCGTGCGGCGCGGGGTGCGTGCCCGTGCGTGCGCGCTCGCGCGTGTGTTAATTAATCAGATGAAAAAAACAAACACGTCAATTCTATTTGCCCGCCGCGTTCCATTGTCGGACGATCACTGACACAGAACGCGACGTTTACTGTAAGACGTATTTTTCGAGCGTGCTCGTCGTGTTTTCAACGGTCGATTTTAATCGCATTTCATTCGTAATTAAAACTCGCGCAATAGGATTTAACTGCAATTGAATTATCTACGAATCTCACGAGAATCTATCATTTTTCCCAATCCATAGCCAGGCGGCGGCGCTACACCCCAGCGCGTTCTCTCCCCCACGAAAGTAGGCGCAATCCGAAAACAGTACCCACTAAGTTTATTTATTTAAAAAGCAAAGAAATACGTGTGCCGATGTAAAGACCACGGCTGGAAACGAAGACATTTAATTCTATTACAGGGCAACTCTAAAACTGATTAGGAATGATTAAACATCTAATGCTTTAAGATGCAGCGCGGCAGACAATGGCGGCAACAGCAGCGACATGCACGCAGGAACGGCGAGCCGCCGATATCGTAATTACATTTGGGCGCTTTTACACATCAAACGCTGGATTGCATCATAGCCGCCGATGTTGTGTAGCTCGCCTGTACGTCCGTAAGCCGTTCAATGCCTTTATGGACTTTGCAGAGACGGTGTTTCACCAAGACAGCTGCAGCGTCAGTTCTAGCGCTGAAAAACCTAGCTAGCTTTCTCACACGTCGCGAAATAACCGCGCATGCTCGCAATGAGTTGTTAACGACTCGCTAATAAGTTGACTTGCTAGGTTATTGTACCTATTGTAGACAGGTAGTAAATAGTAGATTTTACCTACTAGATGTAATGGTAGGAGTATAACTATGT
>NW_014577607.1:135346-147798 GCF_000485595.1 Priapulus caudatus
TACGTATACGTAGTTAGTACGTACGTTAGTTAGTTAGTTACGTTACTTAGTAGTAGTAGTAGTAAGTAGTATATTACTTACTAGTAGTAGTAGTAGTATATATATATATATATATATATATATATATATATATATATATATATATATATATATATATTCTAGAACGGTTGAATCGGAAAAAACTGCTACTTGTGTTGTTGTATACTTGCCGCCGTGTAAGGGTACTCGGCACATTAGACGACCCATAGCCGCCGTGTATGTATATGTCGTACACGCATTTCCTTAGATTATTTATAGATACATTCTAGCCCCGTGGAGACATGATTTTCTCGTGTCTTTTCACGATTACGTAATCAATGCAGAAACAGCAAGACACGTGTGCAGTTTTTTTTCTTTCAAATTCGCACGTTTTCACTCGATTAGCAAATTAGCAACTCATAATTAACCTTTTAACCAGCCCTCTCTCGTTTCCTTATGCTTCCCCATTCTTCGATATTGCATGCAATCCTATTCTTCCGCGCGTCTACCTTGCTCTATGTGGCCGCTCTATGTACCTGGTCACTGTGCACGAGCTTGCTCGTATATTCTCATATATACGTCTTAAGACTGTCACCCCGAGTAACGCACGCATAACGGGCCTACATCGAAAGCGACTGCCGCCAGTAAATCAATTGTTCAATCTCACTACGCCGTGACCTGACGAGGCCCTCACCCGCTCGTACATGCGCGAACAGCGACATCATAATGTGAGATCTAACTGCTAGCTAATTAATTCGACATTCAATCGTTCTCAGCTCGCGGGATGAGCAGCGTAATTAGAATTAACTCGGCTCTAACCGTAATTTAGGCTGTCACTATTGTGTTCGGGCGAATTCGTCACAAACATTTTTTACGAGCCACCGAACATGTCAGGCGATTGGCTGTATAATGGCGAAAAAAATGCGTGACTGCTACCTATAGTATATTTACGATACTATTATATAGATAGGTAGAAAACTCAACCCTGCAATTTGCACCTCGCAGCGTGTATGAAAAGAAATCAATGTCTTCTCCCATCATAGTTGGATATCTTTAACGACTGATAATCTGAGCATAATTTATATAGGCACACAGCAACTGGGTTATACCACGCTGCATAAGCACCAAGGCATATACGATGTTAAAGGTCGAATCTTACATATCCTAGAAGTGATATACCTGCGGGATCATATAATTACCGATTGAACAGTCATATCTACTTACTTATAATTATAGCTGCCTTTTACCGTTTTGACATAATCACGCGTGATTTCTACTGGATAATTGGTCGAACGCTCGACTATTTTAGTGTTAACTTGATGCGTCGTTTATTGTTGTCGTGTTACTGCCACTCTCGGTGTTCGCGTCCGCGGGAAGATAATTGCTACGTGTATTATCTCCACCGACAACACGGCATCGCCGCGCATGCGCACCGACGCGTGCGTCGCCTAACCGCTTGCGTGCTTCATTTGGCCGGATCGCCGACAGATATATTTGTTGACGTGTCCGCTAGAGCGCACGCATCACCGCTACGCGCGCAATGTCGCCGCCTCCGCATCTGTTTCCATGACTATCGTCGGCAAAGCTGAGGCGACGACGAGCGAACGTCGACGTCTTGCTGCTGAGCGCGACACGATCGGCGCGTCGTCCGGCATCGCTCTCCGCGGACGACGACGACGATATATATAGATGCGTTATAAGGTCGACGGTTCCTGCTCAGAAGCCATCCGTCGTCGGCGACAATCGGCTCCGGCGCGCGCGCGCGTGCCGACAAGCCGACGTACGGCGCGTCGTCGTCTTTTCGCTCGCGGCTCGAGAAGCGACGGCGTAATTGCGACCGCGTCGACTTTCAGTCGGCCTGCCGCCGCCGTCGGGGAATTGCTTCAACATTGTCATGTAAAACTGTCGCGGCGCACCGGAAATGAAGCGAGAATCTGTAACGTTATTATAAAGGGCTCATGTACATAATCAGTCGAACGGGAATTTTCCGTGCGTGCATGCTGTTGCTTTGATGGTATATATATATATATATATACGCGCGTGGGCGCGCAATTTTTCTAGAAACCCGCACGCACTCACGCAGGCGCACACGCAGGTATGACCGCACGCACACACGCACGCTGGTCCGCACGCACGATCACACGCACGCACGCACGCACACACAAATGCACGCACGCGCGTGCACACACGCATGCACATACGCACATACGCGCAGAGCACGTGACTCGGGTACATTAGTTTGATTGCAAGACAGGCGTGCGTCGTTTGTCGTGAAACTAGAGGAAGATGTGAGAAATGCGAGAACGCGACGAGACTTAATGTTGATGAACGAATTAAAGGCGTGCTTTTCTCAACCGGTGCAGCCAATGCATCGATGTCGACACAAGGTGCGGACCTGTATCGGCTAGCCACGCATGTTGTGCTTTCTTGCGCCGCGAGGCAACACAGAACCGAAAGCGAGGTCAGGAGCCTTCACAGAAATCACATGGGCGCACAGGCACATCATATATTAAAGCCATATTTACGAGAATTATCTAGTATTTTCACCCACTTTTATGACCGTTTAATTACCGACCGTTATGGCTTGAGCAACAGCAACTGTCTAGAGTAACGATAAAATATATTAGAACCGTCGTATTCACCAAAACATGCAAGTTCGATTACCAGCGAGTCTTTTCCTGTAAGCTTGGATCAGTTAGTAGCGCTACTAGGGCCAGCGATCGTTCATAGACTTATACGTCTCTCGCAAAATCTCGTTTCACCAATAAATTACAAGTTGATCGACACATTTTGACAGTTTGTTACGATTTGTTCATATCAAATTTGCTATGCTATAACTGCATAAAATCTTAGTGTTTTTCAAGTTAGTGTAATCAGGGATGTATCCGCTGTGAGATGAGACTATACAGGGGCGGATCCAGGATTTTTGAAAAAGGGGTGTCCAGAAAGAAATAAAGGGCTCTTTTTCCTGCTTACTTTTTCTGGTGTTTTAAAAAGCTGCTGAAAGCCACTTAGGGGGCGTTTGGGGGACCTCCCCCAAGATTTAAAAAAAAATTGGTGCATTCTGAGAGCAGTAATTTTGATGTCTAGAATGCACAAATTTATCAGACCCGGTCCCCCGGACGCCTGCGGACCGCTCTTTGCCCATTTCTAGGTCTTTATAACGAATTTACATATCTATAAGTAAATATTTATCAGAAAACTAGCGCTAAACAAGATTTTGTATGGAGACAATATAAGAGAAGTGTGTGTGTGTGTGTGTGTGTGTGTGTGTGTGTGTGTGTGTGTGTGTGTGTGTGTGTGTGTGTGTGTGTGTGTGTGTGTGTGTGTGTGTGTGAGTGTGTGTGTGTGTGTGTGTGTGTGCGCGCGTGTGTGTATGCTTTTTGTGGTAAAAAGGGAGGGGGGTCCGGACCCCCTCGACCCCCCTCTGGATCCGCCCCTGCTATATAGTATATTTCGCTATATCTTTTTGGATTGAGCGTTTATGAGCAAAAATTCAACATCTCATAGAACACTCTCACAATATTCTCTCCACTAGTATGGCAGATGGGGTCGTTGTCGTATCAGGTACCCGAGGTACATATATGTATACACAAATTAAGTGTACCTGACCAATGTTGTTTCTACATAATTGTACCGCTGCGCTCCATAAATGTACCCAGGCGGGAAGTCTCGTGGTATTGTCGTAAAAGCCAGAAAACGGTATAACATAGGAAGAATTTAGCACCTTCTGATTGGCTGGAATTTAGCAAGATGTCAGCCTCCATGACTTGTAGCCAAAATCCCGAATTATCTTCCAAAAACCCTGAGGTCAGCTGTAAACTAATCGGTCCACGAACATAAACAGAAAGTAGAACAAAAACGTATTGCGTATAAGCCCATACACTGCATATCCCGATACCTGTTAATACTGCCGTATACGCGGAACGATATGGATACGCAAATCGTATTTATCATTTCCTAACTAAACCAAACGCGGCAGCCATAAGCCCAGACCCTCTCATAACTTAACATTAAGATGAAAATAACACATTTGCACAAATAATTGCAATTATAGTGATATTATATGTTATATTAATGTGTAAAATATGTGTTTTTCATAAAAAATACATCAGAAAACTTACTTATATAACGGTTATAAACCAAAACAAACATTTACAAATGGCGTTTGTTCTCTTGTTTTAAAGGTTTACGACATTCTCGTCATTTATCGTGTGGTTTCATATGCTGCCCGTGCGGGGCGCGAGTTTTTTTTTCGTACGCGTAAGAGCAAATACTCGCAGTGTCGTCATATACATAGCACATCCAAAATTCTTAAATACAATATGTCGCAATAGCGTAGTGAGTACAGCGCAAGTGTGAAAGATCGGTGGATCGAATCCCATCTGTTTTCTAATTATTTTCCTGTTTTCTGTATTTTTCTATCTTTATCTGTTTAACATTTTCTTCCAATTAAGGCAAATACTTACATGATTTATTTACAACATTTTAATAACAACAATTAATTTTTACAACAATTAAAAATTAAATTATATATAAATTTTTTTAAATAGGGATTGGGTTCGGGTTCGGGTTAGGGTTAGGATTAGGGTAAGGGTTAGGGTTAGGGTTAGGATTAGGGTTAGGGTTAGGGTTAGGATTAGGGTCCACACGCATGTATTTGCTCTTACGAGTACGAAAAAAAACTCGCGCGCGGGGCAGTAGGTACGTTTATGTAAACACAGGGTACATATATGCTGAGAAGATACAGGTCTGGTACACTTGTGTATACATATACGTACCTCGGGTACATATCTGTAGTACCTGATACGACAACGACCCCTTCAGCACCAGTATGTGCACCGATCTGCATTTCAAATTAGATTGTTTACATATGTCAACAAACCTAGCGCTTGATTTTGCTCTCGCGAGACCGGACCCCTGTCTCCACACTAGGTTAATTACATTTGTATATATATCGAGATAGGTGCCAGTATATCTGGATCTGGATCTGGATAGTTTACTGCGTAGCCCACGGTTACGTGGATAATAACGCATGGAGGTGTGCGCTTAGATGCTGTCGTTAGCGGTAGTGGAGCAGATAAGGTCTATCTCGGCTTCAGCACGCTAGTTCCACTGTTGAATAGTTCTCGGAAAGAAGGAATGGCAAACCTCTTCGGTGTTGACTCGCACTGTTTGAGGTTTCTGACTGTTCTTACTGCGTGTTTGCTGGGGTCCAGGTTTGGTATACTGATCTGCTGGTACCGTCACTGAAGAAGACACTATCTTCTTCACGAATGCTATGCGCTGATCGCTCTGCCGCTGAGCAAGCGAAGGCCAATGCAGAGTTCCTAGCATTTCAGTAACGCTACTGTCACGCTGGTAGTCTCTACATACGAACCTGGCTGCCCTTCTCTGAACTTTTTCCAACTTATCAATGTTTTTGACCAGTAACGGATTCCAAACAATAGATGCGAATTCCAATTTTGAGCGAACTAATGACTTATATGCAACCTCTTTGAGTGTTTTGGAGTAAATTTTAAGTTGCGGCGTAGAAAACCGAGCGTGCTGTTGGCCTTTGCGCAAATCGCACTGATGTGGTCGTCCCATTTTAGGTTGAAGGAGAAGTTCAGTCCGAGGTACTTAGTGGTGGTCACTTCCTCTAAGATATGCTTATCCAACTCGTAGAAGAAAGAAATAGCGTACCAGTTCGTCGATGGATTCGGAGTATGTTACACTTCTTTGTGTTGAATCGCATGCCCCATGTTGATACCCAGTCGTGAAGGCGTTCCAGGTCCCGCTGGAGCTCTATCTGGTCAGCGATCGATCGGATCTCTCTGTAGATCAGGCAGTCGTCGGCGAATAGCCTCACTTGGGATACGACGGCGTCAGGAAGGTCATTAATGTGGAGTAAGAAGAGTAGAGAGCCCAAGACAGTGCCTTGAGGTACCCCAGACTCCACTTTTACCTTATCCGATGACACTCCATCAATGATGACTTGTTGGATCCGGTCGCTGAGAAACTCATTGATCCATGTTAAGCTTGTGTCCCTGATGCCATACTGATGTAATTTCTTCATGAGTCGCAGGTGGGGTACGGTGTCAAAAGCTTCACTAAAGTCTAATACTGCAACATCCACCTGAACCTTACGATCAAAAGAACTCAAAAAGTCGTGGGTGGTCATCAAGAGCTGAGAAGCGCATGAGTGAAGCTTCCGGAAGCCATGCTGGTAGGCTGAAAGGATCTTATAGCGATCAAGGTGGTCCATGATATGGCGGCTTACGACATGCTCCATCAGTTTGCACGACACACAGGTTAATGACACTGGTCGGTAATTCACACTGGCATTTAGGTCACCTTTCTTGAATACTGGGGCAACCCTGGCTTCCTTCCAATCTGCTGGTAGTTCCCCACGCTCATATGATTGTTGGAATGTTGCAGTGAGTATTGGGGCAATCTCATAGGCTGCTTCCTTGAGTAGCCTATTAGCAATGTAGTCGGGGCCACTGGCCTTCGACGGATTTACACGTTCAAGTAACAACTCGACTCCGTGGACGCTTATCACCACGTCTAACATAGCTGGGTATGTCTTACCACGTGGGGACGGAACGTTCTCTGTATCCTCTTTTGTGAAGGCTGATTAAAACTGTCTATTTAAAAGTTCGGCTTTAGTACGAGGGTCGCTAACTAGCCTGTGCCTTCACGAATTGGGGAAATACCTGAGCCGGCAATCCTTTTTGACTTAATGTAACGCCAAAAAGCTTTGGGGTTATGCTGACTCAGGGTTGCATCCAGAATATTGGTGATGTATCTCCGGTGTGCTGAGTAGATAAGTTTCCGGACGAGTACCTTCTGAGCCTTGTAAGACGCACGGGTCTTGTCCGAGGGTTTTCTCTTGGTGAGGTAGAAGAGACCTTGTTTCGTGAGTACAGCTTTCCTGATGTGATTGTCAAACCAGGGTAAACTGTTCGGCTTTCTGGCAGTAGAATGAGGGATGAGTCGCTTTGTGATGTCTAGTAGCCCAAGCTTAAAGAGTTCCCAGTTATCGTTTACGGAGTTATGCTCAAATTCATCATGGTCCCGAATGTCGGACTGTAACTGGGTAACTGCTTCTCTGATCGTCGGCCAATCTGCCTTCCTGAACTGTGGAACCGATCTTGGTAATGCGGTGGTGCGCATAGGTTTAATGTCCGTTTCCACCACGACCATGCCATGGTTGCCGATCCACGGGGCAGTCTGAACCGACTTGACCAGGGACGAGTTGTTCGTAAAAAATAAGTCCAAGTTATTTTTTCCCCTGGTAGATTCAAGCTGTAGCTGGGATAGGGAGTGATCACTTGGATTTCCAGAAGTTTGTGACAAACGCCTGGATGGTCAGCACCTTGGACGACGGAATTGAGATCTCAGTCGATGCCGCTTGCGTTGAAATCGCTACCCAGGTGGATGGTTTTGTCGTAGCAACGAGGCGGAAGGTTTTGGAGGGAAAGATCGAGCTGTTCTAGCTTTACAGCGTTTTCATTCGGTGGGCGGTAAAAACTACCCATGACCAGGGATTTTGCGTTCTGCATGGTGACTTTTACCCAGATGATTTCGGCATCGGTATCAGCCACCTTCAGCTCTTCGCAATAGTCAGCGTAGCAAGCTTTGATTGCAATAAACACACCTCCACCATGGAGGGTGCGGTCTTTGCGGAAGACCGTATATCCTGTAGGAAATTTTTCTGCAGATTGAATCGAGCTATCGAGTTTCGACTCGCAGCCCAAAATCACGTCAGGTTGAACATATTCCACCACAGCAACAAAATTTGCCGTTTTGGTCTTGATTCCCTCACAATTAAGGATCATGGTTCGCCAATTGGTAGGAGTGTTGAACGTGGGTTGGTTGATGTCCATTTCGCTCGTAGGTTCATGGTTACTGGGTGCGGTAGATGAAAATCTCCTCGAAGCCGACTTTCAAATGGTGAACTAACAAACTGTGGGTAAAAAGCGAAGTCCATTGATGCTATGGAGGTGTCCTGGTCTAACACCGAGAAACGATTCTCAGTGGAAAGCATGAAGCTGAAAAATGATAATGATGCCACGTTTGGCATATCACACTTCGAGCATATCCAGGATACGTTGGACTTTTCCAGTTCGCTTAAACGGGATGAGCCGTATTCAAGACATGAGTTGTGATACCATATATCACAATTATCTCAGCAAATGGCACGATGGGACCAGGATACATTCCGTTCGCAGTAGCTACATGGATAACATGATGCAAGCTTAGGTGGTCCGGGGTTTTCAGTGATATCGCCCGCGAGAAGCAGCAGCAACAGCAATGTAACCAGGGCCACATGCTTTGACGTACTTGATCGTTTTTGGAGAATAAACACTGGTAAACCCGGCCTAAACTGAGTCACACGCAAAGTTACAGCCAGAAAGTTCAAGCCCTGATACGCTGCTGGCAATGTAGAGTGATCGAGAAGAGTCCTGACTGAATGTTAGTGTATCATCAATAGTTGGGGGGTTTGAGCCTCCCCAAGGCTAAAAACATCAAAACTGATCTGATGTTCAACATTTTCAGATGTAAACAACTAAGATGGCGACCGGAAGTAGACTTTCCGAAATGGCGGACGTTTTGAAACTTGTTGGCAGGAAGTTCAATTCAATTGTAGGATAACAGCATATAAGTTCATAGATTTATCAGAATTTGTTGATCAGCAGATCCCTGGTGTGTTCATCTGGAGTATATTCAGGCTTCAAGTGAAGAGTTGTAGAGAATTTAGTCGAAAATTGTAGAATTGGCCGAGAATGAAAATTTTTCGTCCTCACTGCTCTAAACATGCACACACACATCAATATAAATATTTGCATCACGTAACTACGTTCACTCGTTTTGTGGGACTGTTTGAACGTCCCATTATCGCGAATCTGAAGATGGCGGGCGCACGTTTGCTGTTCATCTGCTGTTTTATAGCCTATAACAGCTCAAAATTGTGGTGATTGTTGTGCCGGAATCATCAGTAAGAAGTCTGCTAATAGGTAAGACGCAATTTGTCTACACTTATTGCAGTTTAACGACTTATTCGCTACATAGTCAATTTAAGATGCTGGTGCACTTTTAGCACAAGGACGCACTGTAAATGTACGGACCGTATACGACGTGGACATACTAGCACACTATAAACGCACTGGCTCAAGGCATATATTCCGCCATGCTATTAACCGTACTGACTCAGCGTATTCATACTAGTGCCACGCGAACGATAGTTGCAAGAATTAAATAGACCGTAATAATATTGTTCTGGCTTTTTTCGCTCTTTATGGAGAAAGTTTTGTCTTGTACCTCTACGCACGTTGCCGGTCCCGTTCGATGTAAGCAAACAATCGTGACTCAGACGTTGTCCACAGCGAGCACTTAAAGTCCGTGAAATAAGTATAATCTGGCGGACATTTTCGACTAGTTGAAACGCATTTCTATGTCGTAAAAAGTTGACGTTATATTTAGCGACGTTAGTGCTTACTTTTTATGATTAAATGCTCATTTGTTTTTACAGATATGCTCCAGATATAATCGTGACACGGGGCTCGTTGGCAGTAACAACATGAGTGGTTATGACATTATAATTCCAAAATACCATTATAAAATTTTAGAGTGAAGTGTCGTTTAAATGTTATGACATTTTAGAATATTAATGACAGTCATAACAATTTATGATGTTGCTGACAACGAGCCCCTGGTCAATTTAAACACAAACATAATGGGAACGTTCTGACGCAGAATGCAAGTAAATGTGCTAATACCGTGCTAACATAATCGAAACACATCACTCACGATCTCTCCCTTAGATTTTACTCTTACTCTTTTCTACTTTTTTCTTTTTCGTGAAGCAAAGATGAGTTTGGGTGGGGAACGGAGGGGTGGGTTCTCAATCGATAAGCGATATATTAGTAAAAATGACGAGATGATGTTTATACACACACACAACACACACACGCGCGCACGTACGCACGCACGCACGCACGCACACACACACACACACACACACACACAACACACACACACACACACACACACACACACACACACACACACACACACACACGCGCGCGCATATGGCAGGCGAGGTGGGACACAAATGGTATTTAGTGTCTATCATTCAATTATTTAGTGTTTGTCAATAATTCCATGCCTATGATTGGCTGAGAAAAAATAAGTTGTATCTGATTGGTTGATTTAATGACCGTCACTAAATGGAATATATGATAGTCACTAAATACCATTTGTGTCCCACCCTGCCTGCCATACACGCATATATATATATATATATATATATATATATCCCCACCATCGTTATAACGTACGATGGACATGAGCTATTGAACGTGTGAGTTGTATGAGAAACTGAGCGGGAGGAATACCGGATAATTATCAACCACAAATGCAGCTACGTCATCGAGGTTTTCCACTACAATGCGTATACAAGCAGCGATCGCGGCGTGGCATTTACAGCGCAGACGCGTATTGACACAGGCACGCACGCACGCACGCACGCACGCACGCACGCTCGCACGCACGCACGCCCGCTCGCACGCACACACGCACGTACGTACGTCTGCACTCACGCGCGTACGTACGTCTGCACTCACGCGCGTACGTACGTATGCACTCACGCGGTCGCGGACGTATGCACGCACGCGCGCGCGTTGTAAGGCATTAAGCTTTTAAAAAATATTTTTTAGTTATAGTCGACCATCGCATGTGTCAGCGAACGCAGTTTTACTCGCTCTTGCGCCGCGCTGCAGCGGCGTCAAAACATTATACCAACTTACGCAATTGCGCTAATGTGACGTGTTTTGCACTGGCCGTCCCTCACCGTGTTACCGACTGCGCGGATCGCCTGCTAATGCGTGCGCGTTTTTATCCGTAATTGCTCTCTGGGCGTCGAAGCCTGCTTCATCTATGCCCTTTGAACGGATTGAACCGACAGAGGCAGTCGTGTCCGCCGAGAACGCCAGCTAAAGGAGCATATTCGATTCAGAGGGCACGTCTCGCCCGCGCAGTCAGGTAGGCTACAAGGGGCGCTAACCGTCGCAGCCGGTCACCGGGCCTATAGGGTTTCTTTATAACCGGGCCTATCCGCAACCAGTTACCCGGCACACCGCGCCAAATCTGCGCATGACCGTGTGTTACACACATAGAACTATAGAATAAAAGTCTTCTATTATAGTTCTATGGTTACACGTAGGAACTACGCGCGAATTTCGATCGCGTCCGTAGGAAATCATTACCGAGTCTCACCGCGGTAAATGAAGTCGCGACTGGATGTGACTCGGCGTCGAACCGCGGCTATTATCTTTGCGGCCGCCTCCGTTGTTTGCTTTCCGTCGCTGCGAGGCCGCGATGCGAGCATGCGATAATACGGCATTGCTATTCCGTCGGGGCCTCGCACCGCACCGCGTAACACGGCCCGCTCTTCTTCTCTTTCCGCGCAGCCGCTGCTGCGAATGAGTCGAATTCCATGAAAAGCGGAGCTATTTTTTTTTCACGCTGGCAATGGCGCAAGCCATACATCCCCGCTCCCCCCCCCCATACACACACCTGCTGCGCTCGGTCTAAACTCCCCGCTAGCGTTTCATCATCTGATCACGCGCGCGTGTGTAGAGGTTGTAGTTTGCGGCGAAGCTTCGACGGCCACATGTTGACGCGTGCAAACAGCAGCGCCGCGTAATTATGTTTTCCAGTGCGCGCAGTATTATATTGCCGCGAGATTACCACTATTGCCGTACGGTGCCGCGCAGTGACAAAACCCCGCACCGCGCGCATGCAGCGTCTGTGCAAAGTCGACCGCGCTCACCAATGTTTGCCTTTTCACTCGAAAATTCGAGTGATTCCTTCAAACGCAATCGCGACGCAAGCTGTTCTGAGCAGACATGCGCCGCGCCAGATGTGGCCTAATAGTATTATATATATACATATATATATACGTATTTCGAGCTGGTGGGAGAAACTCTCCAACGGAATTGGCTCGCTAATCAATCTAGCCACGGCCATTTACGTCTCTAATGTTAGCCGTCAATTAGGGCATCCCTGGTGTGTGCTTACGCATGCGTGCGTGCGCTGCTAGCAACATGATGGTTACTATCTTCCGTATTTTCTGTTGACACTAGTTATAGGACTTAATTCCAAAACACACCAGCACGGCGAATAAACACTTCATTAGCAGAAATGTGACGGATTGTGCAAACGATATAGTGCTTCAAACTAAATTGATATATATTTGACATCATCCGATTCATTTTCCGTGATCGTAATGTTGAATATGGCCTTACCAAAATAGCGACGATGAATAAATAAATAAATGCATAAATAAACAAATAACTAACTAACTAACTAACTAACTAACTAACTAACTAACTAACTAACTAACTAACTAAATTATATATATATATATATATATATATATATATATA
>NW_014577607.1:147808-151327 GCF_000485595.1 Priapulus caudatus
ACCGTAACGTTCGTAGACCGGACGACGACTAGTAGTAGTCGTACTATATATATAGTATATATAGTATATATATATATATATATAATATATATATACGTATTTCGAGGGGGAGCCGTCTTATAATTATGTCTCGATTGGTTTATCTTGGTCGCGCAGGCTCGCGCGTGTCGGCTTAGCGCATGATAGCTCGCTGAAATGATATCTAGGAAATTCTGAAAATTGCAATTTGTACCTAATTTGCCTGTCGTCGCAATACCGTCTCGCGGGTGTCTCGGGGGGAGCCGGTGGGTGTTGATACGACGTGCGCGAGCGGGTGCACGGGGGGTGTGGAGGAGCTGTCGCAGTGGTCGCAGTGTATATAGCAAGCGGATTGTCAACGTCGACTGGACGTGGGCTAGGCGATAAGTGTGTGTCCAGTAAAGCCTTGCTCGGCCTAATGGAACCCGGTTAGTGTATTCTCCCGACGATGCCGGTGCGTCCCTGATGTTCCTCCCTATATTATCTTGCGTGAGTGGATGAGGCGTTTAGACTAGAATGTTCACGATTATTGTGACGAATAATAAATTAACTGAGTGCCCTACCGATCGTCCGACCGACCGTATGTATATATGTATATGTATATATATCTTTCTATGTATATATATGACCAAATCTTTCTGTATACAGATATAGAGTATAACTATCTATGGATAGCCATTTATTTGTAAGTAAACATTTTGTAGTCTTGCGTTGTAATAGGAGGAATCCCGCCATTCCTTCAGTGCCATATCCCGCAGCATATGGTACTGAAATGCCTGCCCGAGTGCAGAGTATAGAGTGATGAAGTGTCTTGCCTCTATTTAATAAACGAAGGCCCGAGCGAATTTCGAACCCCCCATTCGCGCCATATCCCATTAGCTACCGCCTTCCCGCCATTATATTACACAGATTATTTCTAAGCCTATTACATGCGTTTTCACACAAAAAAACAATATATTGAATCGGATATAGTTTCTGGAGAATCATGTAAATAAATAGCAAATAAATGAACGCATGGCAATAATGATTGAATTTGCGTATATCATCAATATAATATATATTATAGCATCAGCACCGGCGCGTTATATGTGTCACGAAAGCGGTCACACGTGATTATTCAGGCGAACGTGTATGGCCGTTCATCGAGTTGAACTGAAGGTTGATCCACGGGGACCTTTATAACAGCACGACTACTCGCAATGGGGAGACGGCATGTTGCGACAGGCGCGTGTTGCCCGTTACGGCCGATTGTAAACCACCTCAACGACACCTAGGCGACCAGCGTTGCATCGCAAGTAGCCGCGCGCTCTAACGCGCCGACGTGCCAACATGACAGCGGATTTAATTATAAGACAACGACTGCTGATAACACGCTATCCTCGCAGCCTCTATATACGGCGTGTGTCCGTGCAGCACGGCTTTGACGACGCTTCGCGTCCGGTATTCGAAATAACGAAGGTTTGCATGTGGTTTCGGCCACGGCTTTATATGGTACACGGTTATGTTTCATTACTGTTAGTTTTGCTGTCGAGCGTACTGCATGTTTAAGATACGAGGAAAACTGTTTGTGACGTGTTTATTGACATCACGAAACGGCAACGTATAAAATGTTACAATCAAACCAACAAATAAGAAAAAAAAGAATGAAATGAGGTATGTTTATGCCCGTATTTTCACTATTTTTCGTCTTTCTTCTCGTTATGAGTACAGGTTAAAAACGTACTTTTATAAAAGGGATTTACCTCGCTACACACGTTCACTCACTCCTGCTTTCCATCATCCCTCCCACCTGCTCTCCCTCCCCCTTCCTTCCTCCCTCCAACTCTCTCTTTCTCAGAGAGAAAATGAGAGAGAAGAGCGAGAGAGAGAGAGAGACAGAGTGAGAAAGAAAAAGAGAAAGAGAAAGAGAAAGAGAAACAAAGAAAGAGAGAGAGGAGGAGCGAGAGAGAAAGGGAGAGAGAGGATAAAGAGAGAGAAAGAGAGAGAGAGAGAGAGAGAGAGAGAGAGAAAAAGGGAGAGAAAGGGGGAGCGCGTGTGCGCAGTCAATATGAGCGAGATAAATATCTCAGCGACTTCGATCGTGCCGATTCGACCCTGAGGGTAATTGGCAGTGTGATTGAACACACGCATTCCTAACGTGGATAATAAATAACAGCCTTGCGTGGGGGGCGGTGGACAGAATGCAGGGGTGCGGAGATGGCAGTGAATGGATGAGAGGAGAAGGTTCGCCACTTGTGCCTGCCATAACGCTCATAGGGTCTATGTCCCCCAGGGTACTGCCGGTACGTACACAGGGTACGGTCCGGTATACCGGAACGGACCCTGGTAACTATCTGATATGGTTAGGGTTAGGGTTAGGGTTAGGGTTAGGGAGTAGGCGTAGGCTACTCCCTAGACTCGTTAGTGGAATAGGCGAGGTACGGTCCGGCATATTAGATAGTACCAGCAGATCATATAAATCACGTTGATTTATATGCTCTGGTACCAGGGTACGTTCCGGTATACCGGACCGTACCCAGGGTACGTTCCGGCAGTACCCTGGGGGACATAGACCCTCTCAGCTTTAATAACCGTAACAAGGACCTAGTATCATCAATCAGTACTCCTGCTAAAGTTATTTACGTTTTTCAGTCTATATCAGTCTATATGTATATCCGTCTGTCCTGTCTGTCGGTTTATTGGCCATTCGTGTGTGCGTCCGTCCATCCGTTCATCTATCTATCTGTTAGCATGTCTATCTACTCGTTTGTCGGTCTTACTAAGTTTCATATATCTATTCTATTCATCATCTCATCTATCATTATCTCGTGCGCGCCTTATCGTTATACGTTAAACGAATTGGAATATCCAACCATTGACATATCAATTATAAACGAATTATAATATCGTAAAATAAATACATAAATAAATGATTGACTAGCTAGCTAACTAACTAACTAACTAACTAACTAACTAACTAACTAACTAACTAACTAACTAACTAACTAACTAACTAACTAACTAACTAACTAACTAACTAACTATCTACTAACTAACTAACTAACTATCTAACTAACTAACTAACTAACTAACCTAACTAACTAACTAACTAACTATACTCACTAGACGAACTAACTCTACCACTCACTCACTCACTCACTCACTCAACTACTAACTAACTATTACGCTATTACTTAAACAACTAAACTAACTAAACTAACTAACTAACTCACGCCCCACATCACTCCTCACTCACTCACTCACTCACTTCACTCACTCACGTCACTAACTAACTAAATATATATGGTATGAATATCTACGCAACCAGCACCTATTTATTGATCGAATCAATTTTTTAAACACGTTTTCTTGGTGGCTCACTTGGGGTCCTATACCATACGCAATAAATAGAGTGTAATGTTCTCTCGGTATAGCAATAACCGAATGGAATGTAAATTACGTTTGCTGCCTCATGCAGATATCAGAGAATGGATGTAATATTCCTACGTGCGCGCATTATAT
>NW_014577607.1:152980-157980 GCF_000485595.1 Priapulus caudatus
TTTAATTTAATTTAGTTTAGTTTATTAGTTAGGTTATTACTATTAATTATATAGTTAGTTACGTTACTAGTAGTAAGTACTACACCACAGAGAAGACATATATATATATATATATATATATATATATATGACAAGCAGGACGACTCGCCCTCAAAGACACGAGGATGATGTGGGCGTCGATGCTGTGACCTGCGACCGTCGTGAATAGCTTGTATTAGTCCGCGTCTGCGTCGGTTGCGACGACTTCAATACGCCAAGAAGATGACGGCGGCAAATATCATTAGCCTCGATTTTGACTTCTTCGTGCCAAAGACAAGGCAATCAAGATAACTCAGTTAGGTGCTTTATGCACGCGAACAACATGTTTTCGGTGAAATTGCCTTGGTTCGTAAACGTTTGGGTCCCGTGTAAAATCCGGTCTTACGTTTACGCTGATTGGTCGCTTGCAAAAGACACGTGACAAAAGACGCCATGTTGTAGCGGTGGCCGGGCTCGATGCTACGGAGAAGTTGTACGTGTAACGCAGCAGACTGGACTGAAACTGCGTAAGTATAGAGAGTACTCACTACAAAGTGTATTATGCTACGGGTGCAGAATTTTTTTTTTAATACGACTAGACAGATCTTCGCCGATTGTTGTCGTGTTACAATGGTATTCAAAAGCCGCTTGCGCAACGTTTTCTGCCGTTCGTGCATCGATAAGCACGCGCGCATCGTACATCAGGAAATGCACGTAATCAACGAAGACAGCCACATACGATCGACGCGAGTTGCTGTAGGGGATTCAGTCAGTCGCACGCCGTTGCTCTATTCTGGCGCCCCTTATGAGAACTATTGTATGACGTGCCCGTCTATTGATGGGCGACATTCGCGATTCTGTAGAGAAATGAGATGTGAGTTAACAGTTAACAGGCGTGAGATGGGCGTTAACAGTCGTGTAATATCACTACGGCGATGTCTTCGCTGCAGCAATGTCAGCTTTAAACGCAGCGCTCACTATAGACACGATTTTAAACGCGACTTTCTTACACATTAAGCACATTTTTATGGAAAAACCTATTTCAAGAGGATCATTAGCTCATAAAGAGCACTCACATGCGCTTGAAAAATGCATTAAAAAATTGATTTTGTGCACATCACGTTACACGTATAGGACGAATACTGCCATCATCACGTTACGTACTTGCATTACAGGCACATGTTAATTGTATGGGCTAGAAGTCGCTTATAGATATACGCTAGGCACCAGCCATACGAATGGGCAGTAGGAACACTTAACCAAGGCCTTAATAATATTACCACGCTAGCTTTATTATGGAGATATTAATGATGACTTCATTAAGAGTCTACTCGAATTTTAGCAGGCGAACATGCACACTGCGTCATATTTTATCCGTTACTCGAGAACTCAGCGGTATAAAATCAAATGTAATTCTATTCAAACCACAAGTGCTGCAGCATGAGCTTTCTTCTCTATTACTTTGCCTTTACAAACCACGTCTACTCTGTTACCGGCATGCAGCGGTCACCGTGCGTGTTATGTGATCTCAAAGGCTTGGTGTGGATTTTTTAACGGTAACCGATACGTTATAGCGGCAGCCAAACGATAACCATCTAGTGTCAATTTGTGCTCCCATGCGTAAGTTTACATCACGCGTGACAAGATGCTGGAAAATCAACATCCTGTTCTGATTTTAGAGAACTCTAATAATAAGCGACCTACATAATATCAGGAGTAGATAATAGAAGATTCTATTATCTTCTATTATCTACTCCTGATAATATAATATACATACCTTAATATATACATGCCTTACCATTACTACCGCTTACAATCGACCTTACAGCACTAAATTGAAAGCTGTTTACGCACAAAACGCGTGTTGCCGCATATACGCATAGAAAGATCTACGCTTGTAAACCCAACGTAAAAAAACGACTTCATCGTCACGCGAGCAACACGGGCGCTTATCATTGACTATCTATTTACAAACAGATCTTAGCGCGTCGAAAAAAACAGCCCGATGGTTTTAAAACGATGGGCGGCGCAGTTCAGAGGGTTCGCGACACTAGCGTCACGTAGCGGGCGGTCGAGAACTTCCTGATTTAAGCATCAAGTAGCTGTTTAGTAGGAGTTTAATAAAACTAGCGCCACATAGCGGTTGTATGAGGTCCACGAAATTATGTAGCGGGGGGGGGAGACGTTCCAGTCGTTCGTAAAGCGACCGTCAGTCACACTCACCTATAGCGTAACCGTCGAACCTAAGTGGAATACGTGAGCGCGAGTGCATGTACGTGTGTGTGCACGTGTCTGTGCACGTGTGTGTGCGTATGCGTGCGTGCGCATGTGTGCGTATGTGCGTATGTGCGTGTGTGCGCGTTTGTGTGGGTGTGAGCATGCGTGCGCACGTGTGTGGAGGATGTCAATAACAACGTAACGTATTAAATCAACGAGCCACAAAGACTGACAGTTATCTCTGGGCGTTAAAACAGATAACCTCGGAATTTCTCAGTTTGCAGTTAAAACAGATCGCAGGTTGCATGTCGCACGAGGAGATCGTAATGTTATTGGACGTCTGCTTCGAAACGACGTCCGTTTATTCTCGTCACGTGATTCATCACATTGGAGAGCAGAACTGCACCTTATAAAGTATTGCTAGTCGGTATATATAGTACTATATATATATATATATATATATATATATATATATATATATATATTTATTATATATATATATATATATGTGTGTGTGTTGTAGTGTAGTATATATATATATATATATATATATGTATATATATTTATATTTATATATGTATATATAATTTAATATAACATAACAGGCGGCGTTGTAAAATTACCATAGAAGCATTGATGAATTTACAATTAGTGTGTAATGTACATGCACGTATATACCAACTTCTGCAGATGGGGAACAAGCATTAGCCGTATTTGGTGGCAATCTCGGTTTGTGGTCGTCGATTATGACTAATTTCCCATCGGTTAACAGACTAATGATCGCTACCGTCCTGTCGCCAATGACGTCGTCGCTGCAAGTGGGTTAAGCTTATAGCATCATGTGTATATTCTGTGGGTGCGCAAGTACAGATAACATTGGTAATCAAATATGTCGCTCATCATTCCAAATTTTAAGCAGCTATTAATTCACCATTTTATACTTTTATTATTTTTATCGTTTGCTTGAAAAATATTATAAGCCGAGTATAGCAGTGGGTTAGCGCTGACAGCGCGAGTTGTAACAGACCATTCCCAAACTAATACTTAGCAACAGTCTCTTCATTCATTTCTTCCCTCTTCCGTTACCTTCTCTCTTACTCTTTCCCCGCCTTTCTCTCTCTATCTCTCTCTCTCTCTCTTGCTTTCGTCTTCTCTCTCTCTCTTTCGTCCGCTCTCTTTCTTTTTCGTCCTCTATCTCTCTCTCGTGGGCGTGCTATTATATGCATACCTAACCCCTCACCCCCTCTCCCTCTCACTTTATTCTGGCTCAAATGGCGATCTATTGTTATCTTTTTAAAAACAAACCCAGACACACACACTCTCTTCCTCAGCTACCTATTATCTCATGATAACTTGGTACATTTTTCTCTTCCTTTAACTGTCCGTATTCCCCTTTCTTGTTCTCACCACCTAGTGCACCATCACCATCTTTTTACCATCTTTCATCTTACTCAGCCCTTGCCATCTTTCCTCTTGTGCGTGCCTCGCCCTTCCGCCCCTTCCTTTGCGTTCGCTCGTCCTTCGTATTTCAACGACATGTAGAAATAATACGAAGTAGTATTTAATCTGATGGCGCATCAGCGCGAGCCACGGCCGCACAAAGGCGCTCTATATAGAAAGCTAATCTCTGTGTGTCTTTAACTGAAATCGCCGCTGGCCACTCGTTTCCAAGTAGCATTATCATATCACTGATAACAGTAATTGATGGTTTTTTGTATTATCGATCACAGCTAAAAGCTGGATTCGCTCTACATTTGCATAAGTTCTAATTAGAGTGCGAAGAATTCAGCACGGAACGTTGGAAGGTGACCCATGCGCACACGTTTACGCGTAACGTAGATAGTGAATGAGCGAGCGAGTGCGATAGAGAAGAAGAGGAAGAGAGAGAGAGAGAGAGAGAGAGAGAGAGAGAGAGAGAGAGAGGAGGAGAGAGAGAGAGAGAGAGAGAGAGAGAGGAGAACGGACCACAGTGAAAACACAGCGTCAATATTTGTGGCGCTTCACAACCGAAAAGCTCATTAACAATGTTAAGACAGTAATCCTCACACGTGACCGCACTGCGATGCAAAATGGACAGCCCATAAACATCTTACTATATCTTCAATTCCCTCCTGCGATTCAACTGATTCCATGCATCGATAAATTCCTCACGCGTGCAGCGTGTATGTGAGCGTTTTATTTACCCCGGGTTACAGACCACGTCGGCGTCACGAATCCACGAGCTGTTACCTCGCAGTCTCTCGCCTCTCTCATTGTCAGCAACGTCGTCAAGCGACAACACGTGTACAGGGCGGATCGATTCGCGTCGTAGCGCGGCGCGTGCCATGTTAAGTTGTGGTGTGTGCGGTGTTGCGGTGTGTGTGTTGTGTGTGGTGTGGTGTGTGTGTGGTGTGCGCGCGCGCGTGTGCGTGTGCGGGCGTGGCTGTAGCGTGCCGGCGCGTGCGCGTGCGCGTGCGCGTGTGCGTGCGCGTGTGCGTGTGTGTGTGTGTGTGTGTGTGATTGTGTACGTGCATGCGTGCGTGCTTGCGTACTTGTGTGCGTGCGTGTGCGTATGAGTGTGTGTATGCGTGCGTGTCTATGCAACTGTTTGTGTGTGGAGGTCTGCGACCTTATAAGTGCATATACGTGTGCCGTGTGGCTGGCATCTACCCAAGAGTAGCGATCCTTGTATTCTATGATCTTGTATCGGCCAGATGTCTTTAAACCCATTAAATGCCAATGTAGTATTTAGATATGCATAATTGACATAGGTTGTACGTGCATTA
>NW_014577607.1:160568-164868 GCF_000485595.1 Priapulus caudatus
ACACACACACACACACACACACACACACACACACACACACACACACACACACACACACACACACACACACACACACACACACACACACACACACACACACACACACACACACACACATACATACATACACGCGCGCGCGCACGCACGCACTCATATAGAAACACGCATTCCCTAATGTACCTTTAGAGGCTAGTAATGAATTATTGGAGATAAATTCACCAATTTAACATCAGTATACATCCTAGCGCATTTAAACGTTTCAATCGATTAGTTTGACATGTGAGTGGTAAGAATATTTTGAAAATATTCCCAGATGTATGAAATTTAATCCACATTTCAGTAGAAAAATCTGTGCACCAAATGCGTTCATAAAATGTGTAACAGCTAAGCGCATAAAGGTTGGTCAGTCAGTCTTGGAATTGGAGCATAACTGCAGCTGTGATTTCTAACCCCCATGCACCTGCATGCTAGTGAATAAACATTCACCGCACTGTCCTGGTTGATGTTGGTGTCCTTACATTTGCCGAACTAGCTAGTGCTAAAGACGCCCCTTTATACTAAGCTGACCGACGCTCATGGACAATCCCATTAGGAGTCGCGTTACATCACAAAATGCCGGCCATGTTTTTTTCCTTCGTTTGTAATCCTACGTCAATTGGTGACGTCCTCATTCTATAGGAGGATACTGAGCATTAGAGTGAATCAAGACGACAAAAAACAATTGTTTATCTGCAGGGTGCTATTGATTTTGTATAAATAGAATACTATGTAAATGTACTATACTATATATGTACTATATAACTACTATATAACTACTATAATATCTACTATATAATATACTATATATGTCAAACAGTAACTAGGTAGGCCAGTGTAAGAATTCCATCACTAACTGGGTGGTCAGCCTGATCATGAGAATCCTCGGACTAGCTATCCGGTTTATTATTAGAAATCGCGCAAGCGGTGTGTGTATCGATTTGTATGCACATCTCTACTATCCGCATACAGAGAAATGCAACAGTAGCACGATACCTATTAAAAATGTTCATTATTAAAATACCTAGTAACATAACGGCGGTTACCGTAATTTTCTCTTATCTGTAGCCGTTTTTTTCCGACAGCAGATTCCAACCGTCATTAAAAATGTACGTACGAAGTACGGTTATACGTCGCCTCTAAAGCCTAGGACACACTGCGCGATTTTCTACGCTGGCCGCTTGCGATCGATAAATACGGTGCCGGGTCCGCGCGGTGTGTCCGGTCTCACGGCAGCGTATTTCGCTCGCGATCGCATACGCCCGGCGCATCGCTCGTATAGCCTAGGACACACTGTGCGATTTTCTACGCTGGCCGCTTGCGATCGATAAATACGGTGCCGGGTCCGCGCGGTGTGTCCGGTCTCACGGCAGCGTATTTCGCACGCGATCCCATACGCCCGGCTGATCGCTCGCATTCAACATGTTGAATATTTCCGCCCGGTTTTTCATCGCTTGCATGCGCTTGCGCCAGCGCGCCCAACAATGAACAATCGTGTTCGAACGCGATTGTTTTTAGCAGCCAATCAAGTGTAGCAACGAAAGCTAGGAAAGCCGTTTAGAGTGGTTGGACACCGTACAGTGTGTCCAGCTGTACGCGCAACTCGTACGGCGTTCTAAAATCGTGAGCGAACATATACGCTGCCGGGCAGCGTACAGAATCGCTAGAGTGTCCTAGGCTGAATATTTCCATGTTGAATATTTCCGCCCGGTTTTATATCGCGTGCGTACAAATACGACATTGTATCCACATGTTCGCGCGCGATATCTTTCAGCAGCCAATCAAGCTTAGTAAAGCAGTCACATGATGCATAACATAACAGTGTAAACACAAGAAGTGTGAACTATGCAGAAGGAGGATGATTTGAGAATGCAGAATGAGAATGCAGAATGAGGATGATTATTGGCCATTTTATGGTCAGAGAACTCGTGTCTGTATTACATACAGTCTGTAGAGTATCGCAATCGAGTTGCGAAAGAAATAGCATTAAATGCCATAGCGCAACTACTGGAGATGACTGGTAATTTCATCCTGTATAAATAGCTCAATAAATCGAATTATTTTAATTGTTTAATTGACGATTTCGTATGGCAGTGTTGTGCATATAAGTATGACAACAGCCCTTAATTACTTATATATTATTTATAGATGGGCTATTTGTAGAATTTTAGCAAATTTGATTTGAATTCTATGTACAACCTCCCGCCTAACACACACTGTTCTGACTTTATTTATTTTCACCCGTTACTGTACATGCTACACGTACATGTACATGTACATGTAACACGGCTAGCGTACAAAATCGCAGTGTGTGTCCAGCTGTACGCGCAACTCGTACGGCGTTCTAAAATCGTGAGCGAAAATATACGCTGCCGGGCAGCGTACAGAATCGCTAGTGTGTCCTAGGCTTAACGCTATCGAGTAGCCTCCCATCAACTTCAGGTGTGTGTGTAAGCACAGGCCTCGCCTGCCCGGCGGCGGCATAACTTAAGATTGAGATGAAAATAACACATTTGCACAAAGAATTGCAGTTATAGTGATATTATATGTTATATTAATGAGTAAAATATGTGTTTTTCATGGAAAATACATCAGAAAACTTACTTATCTAGCGGTCATAAACCAAAACAAACATATACAAATAGCGTTTGTTCTCGAAAAATCGAAGCAGCCAATCAGAAGGCGCTAAATTCTTCGCTATGTTATACCGTTTGGGGAAGAAAATTTCGCTGCCCAGCCTGCCAGATCTAATACGCCGTGTGCGCGTAGTTAGCATGGACCGATCTTTCACTAAAGCCCATATCTGTACTGATATATATTATGTACAGAGCTGCATTCGAGCTTTCCGGTTTGCTTCGATTCAAAGAGGCAAGGTACCTATTTGTGTTGTAGTCCACATAATACGTACTCGTCTTATAGTTAATGTTTGCGGCGAATTTATGTTTAGAGTGTAAAGAACTCAAGCGCATATTTGAATAGGTACTTCGATTTGGACTTCCGCACCTATTTACAAGTGCAGATTACAGTGAGGGATTTACTACTGAGTGACGCAGAAACTTTCGTGCGGGAAAATGTGCAGATTTCGCACACGTTATAGTGCATATTGAATTATTTCCGTCTGCAATAAAGCTTCGCAAATTATCGTTTGCACGCAGCAGGTGGCTTTAAATTAGGAGCCGCATTTATGCACGAGTCCATGTAATTTAGGCGAGTGGTTTTAATTCTACGCTGCATTGAATCTTTCTTCGTCTGCTGCCCGTCTGCTGCACGTCTCCACGACGTGCCGCCGTCCGTCCAAGAGTCGCATAAGACGGGCGGTGTCTCACGTGATTGGTACCACGTGACCTGCGGATGTCTCACGTGACCGACGTCCCAGCGCGGTCGGTGCAAGTCCTGTTCTCATTTCCTAACAGATCGATGTTATCAGGTTAGCAGTCTCCAGCTAATACGCGTCCCGTGTAGGGCGATAATCGCCTGCATTATTCATGGGCGCCTTAATTATTTAATAAATAGCATGGGTTATGACAAATTACTTAATGCTCGTCTCGAATCCAACAAATATGGGAGTCGATATGTTGTTACGGCATTCAAGTGCGCTCTATCGTAAATCATCGCTCTGCGCTGGGCCATCGCTATTATGCTATGAATGGCAATCCAATAAAGTGTCGGAAAAAGGCAATTTGGCGGCAAAACGCCGTCGAACTACCGTCTGCATCGCAAATGCGCGATGACGGAGTCGAGTTTCGATGCAGTCGTGATTTTTATTGTCGCCCGTCGTTTTCCGTGTTCTTACGAGGAGAGCGCACCGCGCGGCGTCAAAGGCTGCTCTTATGTTGAAATGTCACGTGTGTAAGCTCGCGAGATCACGCGCACACGATGGTTCTGTTCGGACGCGAACTGCGAGTGCCACCCGGTTGCTGCGTCTATCTCGGGATGCATTCAAGAGAGAAATCCATACGATATTTGTAGTCGCGCGTAGGCGCATTATGCAAAACCTCTTCTCGAAATAATGGACGTGAGACGAGTGATGTGTTGTGTACAGAGGCTTTATTGAGTTCTTTGGGTTGCGTCTATTAATATTCATGGGGTATTAATGGTCGTTGATATCATAACGCTACCGCGTCTACTCTCTCTCTCTCTCTCTCTCTCTCTCTCTCTCTCTCTCTCTCTCTCTCTCGTCGTCGTCGTACGTCGTCGTACGTACGTCGTACGTACGTTCGTACGTACGTACGTACGTACGTTACGTACGTTACGTACGTACGTA
>NW_014577607.1:170920-176929 GCF_000485595.1 Priapulus caudatus
CCACTGTTCACAGTTTAGGCAATTCTGCCACCATGTTGAAATCTTTAGTTTGATGAGGAGTGTAACTATGCAGAGATACAATAGCAGATAAGAGTGACAATGAAACTTAAACTGTGATTATTACGAAGACGAATTCCTATATATCGTATCCTCTAAACTCAGCCAGTCAACGCTACGCATAAGCGCTATATATTGTTACAATGTGAACAAAAAACTCCGTTATTACAGCAAAGAAAGCGCGCCTAGTAGCGAACAAAGAATTGGGAGCTTTTCTAGCCAGGCTCTACCTAACTGGGTAGTGCGATCCCTCGTGCAATGCGCAGAACTGCCGATGAGAGCGAAAAGCCGGCTTCCTCCTCTCCTAGAAAGGACCGGAATACTTGCGTTGGGTAGAGGGCAGCGAGATTGCAAAAGTGGCCGCTACGCGGCGTTTGAGCGCTTCGCGCGGATATCCGGCTGCAGATCGTCGAGTAGCGCGGTTAGGGATTTTCGGAATTATTTAATTTTAAGAAAAACTTCAATGTTTAATGAATGACGCACTCGTTCACTTCCGAAAGCGGGTAAAAATGCCTATTTTTTCCACTTCGGTGCGAAATGCATCGACCGGGCCTTTCATTATTTACGAAAAGCAAACAGTTTCGCCAAACAGCTACACGCAGTAACGGGTAACGTCGTTGACGCCCCATTCATGCCCATCAACGAAGAAGGCGGGCTTATTATGATTACGGAGATGCCAAAATGCAACAGAAGGACGTAGCGCAGTGTGCTAAACGACGTGCTATTTTCGTTTTTGTGCCAAACTCTATCGTAAGAAACCGTTCTAGCCTAGCAGAATGCCCTAGTTCCTGAGATCGGCGATTTGGTACTGTGATGGGTCCCTACCTTATATTATATTATAGAGAGGTGCGGCGTAGGCTGTGATTGAAAGACACAAAGTGTCAATCCTCGGCGCGCCTCGGCATCATGGCCGCATCACGTCCAGAATTTTTCACAGGATGTGTGCTGTTCCCAGTAGTGCGATTTTCTGCACTTATTGGGCAGTGTGGTGGCCAGGGAGTTCCTTAAGGTTCTTCTTAAAACCATTCTTTATAGAGTCAAGGGCTCCAACCACCACTGGTACAATTCTCGTCTTAGTATTCCACATACTCCTAATTTCTATCTCTAGATCTTTGTACTTGGTGAGTTTGTCTCTTTCCTTCACCATAATGTTAGAATCATCTGGTACGGCTACGTCAATTAACAGGCATCGTTTTTCTTTCCTGTTGTGGAGCACTATATCAGGGCGGTTTGCAGGTATCGTGCGATCTGTCTGCACTGCCATATCCCACATTATGGTAGTATCTCCTATGTTGGTAACTGGTCTCGGAGTATGTTCATACCACTTGTCAGGTACTTGCTCACCAAGTTCACTGCAGATTGTCCAGTGCAGATAGCTGGCTACCTTGTTATGGCGATTTATGTACTCGGTTGGGGCCAGCACTGTGCATCCGGCGATGATGTGGCCGATGGTCTCCTCTGCCTTGCTACACATTCTGCACTTTCTGTTGACCTGTTGCTTGAGGATGTTGCGTTGATGGTATCTCGTGTTGAGTGCTTGGTCTTGGGCTGCAATAATCAGGCTTTCTGTCTTCCCCTTGAGCCCGGAACTACTCAGCCAGGCAACGCTTGCAGTCTTGTCGACAAATGGCTTGTCGAGGCTCTTGTAAAATCTTCCATGCAAAGGCTTGTTCTTCAATACCTCGATCTTCTCTGCTTCTATATCGGCCTTCAGTCTCTGCTTTGTTGAGGATTGGCTAGTGGGTTGAGGAGACAAGTATTTGGCTTTAATTTTTTTAGCCTCGCGTAAGAGAGCTTGCTTTGATTTTCCAGACTGATAGATTTTGATAAGCTTTGTAAATTTGTCTTCCTTAAGCTCGATGTAGTCGCCTTGACCTACAATGGCAGTGTTGTACGCAGACATCAGTTCAATGAGACCACGACCACTATTTTGCCTCTTGATGTACAGTCGCTCTACATCTGCTTTTGTGTGATTGTGGGAGACCGTGCATGGTTAGTAGCTTTCTTGTCTTGCGATCCATCCTTTCGATATGTGACCGCAACCAGTTGATCACCCCGAAGCTTTACACGGGGACTGGGAGTGCCAGGCTATTGATCGCTGTTATCTTGTTTTTTGGAGCAGAGCTCAGACTTGAGAACTAGGCGAACTCGGCGATAGTACTCCTTAGCAATGTTTTCCTTCATCTTTGCATGCTGAATACCATCACTTTCGTCTACACCAAGATATTTGTAGGTGTCCTCGTGGTTCAGACTTTGTAGGGCTGTCTTGTCACCAAGCTCGATATTTCGAATTTTTACTAGCTTACCATCTTTTAAGATTGCGGTTGCACACTTATATTATTATTATGATTATTATGATTATTACTATTTTGATAATGATTGCTGTTATTGTTGCTGTTGTAGTTGATAAGGATGATGATGTTAGTCAACAGTGCTCTGCTTGATGTTAGTCAACACTTGCATTCCATGCAGCAGTTTGTCTCGCTCCGCGATCTGCATACTATAACGCCGCCATCCCGCTGCCGCTTAGTTTCCGTTTAAAATCATAAAAGCTTATTGATTAAGCGAGCGCTCAGTCCGGCTATCAAGTCATGCACACGTTGCGCTCGGTCCACTCCCGTTGCTGGTTCTGCCCCTCTGATCCATTAAGCGCCGTAGACGAGTCGAATCCGCATTATCTTTAGTTTACGTTCGTATATAGATAATTAGAAAGCGCAGCGTTACGGGCAGTTAAGTGGCCGTAGAGCAATTAGGCGCTTTTTTCGTAAATTAAGAAGCATCACTCATTTCAGCTGCTAATTACGTGATTTTTTACCGAATACCTCAATCTCTAGCTGAAATTTATTTAGAGGTCAATCACATGGGATTAGCCGTTATTCTGGCTTAATCTGAATGACACCAGGTGTTGCACGAGTAGTTAACGCGCACGCAATATCATGTTGTCACATCAATATATGTTTTTGAATGATTTTATCACTGCGGGGTACACCTTCTGCGTGTATTAATTCCCTGTCAATCTACCGAGGGTCGAATCAATAGTACCGTCATTTAGTGACATATAGTAAAGCCTAGCGCAGACTTGCGACTTTTTCATTCAACTCGGCTGCGATTCTAGAATCGCAGTCGAAATTGCTGTGAAATCGCGGGAACGTGCAACTGCAACACGTAGCGATTCTAGTCGCTTGTAATCGGTTGCAAGAAATCAAACTGTTTTGATTTTGAGCGACTCGTCGCTCCCAATCGCTCCCAATTTGTTCTAGAATTGCTTCGAAATCGCATGTCTGCGCACACGCGGCGACACATCGACCGATCGCTTGCGGTTGCAGGTTGCAGCGACGAGCAACCAAAAGTTGCAAGTCTGCGCTAGGCTTAACATAGCGCACAGTGACATAAGTTATAGTAATTAATCTATAGTCAGGTGAATGTCGGCATGTTAAAGCACAAACTCTCGGGCAAAATCGGTAGCCCGTGTGTGCGTACATTTGTTCGCCTGAGGCTAGCGCAATTGATGCCTCAATCGCCACGAGGGTTTGGCGTGATGAACGAGTGATGGTTAGAGCGCTCGTCAGCAATGGCAGTGATCATTACCAACGCGGATATGATCACAAACACTTCGGGTGACCGTTCACATTTGGAGCCATCGTTAACAATGCGAGTGATCATTACCCCGTGTGTGTGTGTGTGTGTGTGTGTGTGTGTGTGTGTGTGTGTGTGTGTGTGTGTGTGTACTCTCTCTCTCTCTCTCTCTCTCTCTCTCTCTCTCTCTCTCTCTCTCTCGCTGTTCTTCGTCTTACTTCCCAGCCTACGCGTTAGTTTACCTACGAGGTAAACTCGTTTCTTGCTCAGCCTTTATGCTACTCTCTGCATTCCCTAAAATACATAAGGCAGTCCGTATCGCTCACATAATGATCAGAAACGAGTTCAAACGAAACACTTGAACGATAAAAGGGGATGAGCAGTATAGACGAGATGTTAGAGTAAGTTATAAGACAGCGGTGGGAACGTTTTTCTTCGTCACTTCTTTCAACGTCTTTCTTGGAAACGTTCATACGTAAGACTCAATGTCAGAAACAACTGCGACACGCAACTGCGTGACATCAGTGCATGGCGCTAAACACAGCTCAACATATTCACATCTCAAAATCGCTTAGTTTTCAGAATGCACATATAAAACTCTATGGCACGGTAATGCAATATGTGGCGTTAGTTCGTGTGCGCTTTAATTTGCGCTCACACCTGCAGCAATAAACGCCAGCGGGTGACGGCGCCGCCGAATAGAGAGTCTGAAGGGTGCATCATGAACGCGATATTGGCGTAATATGCTGCAATAACTCAAATGCAGCATTCAGTCTAGAATATACAGTAGTATTCATGTGCGGGGCGCCATTCTTCCGTTTACTCTCGGCTATTCCGCCCAGCCTGAATATATTTCACGCTCCCATACATGCAAACTATACGTTGCAAAATCTTACAATCCATCATTTTAATTTGTAAATTTTAGATATATTTTCGCAATCAACATGCAGAGGTATTCAGCAGGGGGAGAGTCCGTGCTCCTCGTCCGCGCAGTAAAATCAATCAGGCCCGCATTTGGTCGTGCCTGATTTCACGCCAACTGAGAATTTGCACGATTATCTGAATAAGTTACTTATCGCTGCGGAATTGCCAATATACGGCAAACAGTATATTTGTAGACCGTCGTCACGTCCTTTACTCCCCGTGCATGCCTCTCTCAGGCCGCTCTCACTAATGGCGCTTCGTTCAGCGTGGCCCTGATACGTACGGCAGTAGTTACCCGACGTCTAAGATAAACACAAAAACAGCTAGATCAGAGTTACTTAGCACAGTCACTGTTATCGCTAGTGTCACTTAGCACAGTCACTGTTATCGCTAGAGTTACTCCTCTCACTCTATAATAGTGTATCGTATACGATCGACACGAGGTGAAGCACAAACATTTGACGCCGCTTTGTGTGACAGCAGCGATAGGCATAGACATTTGGATAGTGATAGTGATAGGTATAGAGATAGGGATAGGGATAGGGATAGGGATAGGCGAGAACACGTTCTTAATGTGATGACATGTAACACAGGTAAATGCCATGATGCCACACAAGTAGGTATCGTGATGCCACACATGTATAGATATCGTGATGCCGCCACACAGGGAGATGTAATTATGCCACACAGGGAGATGTCGTGATATCACACCGTTATGTGCTGTGAGGGCTACGCAGCTATGTGCTGTGCACACAGTTATGTGCTGTGAGGCCACATAGGTAAGTGTTGTAATATCGCATGCAGGTATCACGAAACCACTTGTTAGTTTCGTGAGAGACCATCGGCAAATGACGCGATGTTACGGGTTATATACCAATATGCTATCGTAGTGTCACATGTAGGTATCGTGGTGCCACATGCAAGTTAAGTGTTGCTAATACACAGGCAGATGTCGTGAGTATATATATATGATATTTCGCATCGTTCTGCTACGCACGGACGTCGAAAAAACACAGACAGGTGCGTCAGCCTGTGCACCATAACGTGACTGCGGTATCAACGTTTGTTGTTTGGTATACGTTTAGTGTGACTGGCAGCTTCGATTCGTATTGCTTGGTATCACGCAATGTGACCGATGGCGTGTATTTTTGTTGTCGTTGGACTCAGGTTACTATTGCTGTTGTTCCTGTTGTTGTCGTCGTCGTCGTCGTCGTCGTCGTTATTATTATTTCCAAAATGGATCACGGCATTAGCCGGTGGCTTCTGGGTTTACCGTGTCCCAACCTGGGACATAGGGATTCAATCCAGAGAAGAGACCGGATACCAGAGAAGCGTCGCCTGAGAGGTGTTGATCCTGCCCGCTAAGCGCGAATCTTGCGCGCAGTTCCGCGGCAAGGCGCACGCGACCGCGGGAACGTCCTACGAAAGTATCACGCGCTGGCAGCTTTTGAT
>NW_014577607.1:180255-182755 GCF_000485595.1 Priapulus caudatus
TGTGTGTGAAAATCAGCCATGCGAGTGAACATTAAGAATACGATTGATCATTGACAATATGAGAGGTCATTACCATGCAATATAGGTGATTATTGACAATGTTGGTGATCGTTGATAATGTGGATGATAATTGACAGCGTGGGTGATCATGACCAATTAATGTCGGTGATCATTAAAGCCGCACTATATGCGCATCCAAACGCTAATTTCTCCAGTACTCGACTAGCAAATACTTCGTGTCATGCATAATCACACTACCTCATGACAAAATAAACTCTAGTTCCTCCCATTTCACTGCGCGTTGTCTTATAAAAGCATTTGAAAATACCTCGAATGTTGTTCAAATTCTCCGATGTTGTTGGCACTTTCGCGTTGCTCTGCCAAGCAACCGTGGAGTGGTGCTGCGGTACAGCGGTACGGGTGTAGCAAAGATAAAAACATGTGACGTCACCTAACCGATTCTTGGCAAACAATTTAGCGTTGACGCCAGATTACCAGATTTCGCACCTCTTTCTTGTGGGTTTTAAGCAAACGCGCACTGAAATGAGAGGAACTAGAGTTTATTTTGCCATAAGGTAGTGTGATTATGCATGACACGAAGTATTTGCTAGTCTAGTACTGAAGAAATTAGCGTTTGGATGCGCATGTGAGCGATTGCTAGCAATGTGCGTGAAATCAGTGAATAAGACATCCAACGACAGAGGACGAGAATGCAAATACGACGATAAGACGTCGCGATCGCGTGCGACGCGTAGCAAGCTCCATCGACCAGCATTATATCATGAGCTAATAATAGGTATGACTAGCTCTTGATTATATGATGCACAATAAGCCTTTTAACGGGTTCAGGTGCGAATAACCGACCACAAAAACACGCTGGATATTAGATTCTGCCAGCCGGTCAGGTGTTCAGCACCTGAGTGAAAATAATCAACCAATTACAATCACATCTCTGTTTCGCTGGTAAACAATATCATAAGAGCTGCGCCTGATCGTATGTATGATACAAACACCTCAGGCTCCTTAGCCGTGGAACTTAGCTGGCCGTCACTCTTAAGGCTCATGTATGCGGCCACAAAGAGGATGGATAGTGAGCATTGCATGTGCTTCAAATTACTTACGCTTAATATTTACCATCGGGTTCTTTCCGTGTAATACATTATAAAACGCTGAAATAAACTGTTTAGAATTCAGACTGCATGGAAGGTGGTAATAATCGCCTGTTAGCAGAGAAAGCGGAGGGCCATTGAATAAGTCCGATATTTATCCTCAGCTATCTGCAATATCGTCCAGATGTAGGCCTACATAGACTGGCAAGCACATACACTCACGCACACTTACACGAATGCCCAATTACGCACACATGTACATCGATAGAATGGAAGTCAGAAAGACGGATAAACAGATCTACCAAGTCTCACGCATTTCGCGGGAGACTCGCGCATCTGGACCCATTCTCCCGCACTCCCGCATGCCCTAGGCATTCTCACGCATTCACGAAAAGAAAAAAAACTGTATGTAACACTTCCGAATTTAAAGTTTTTATGCCTTAAAATTTCATTTTGGCTTCTTTTCTTCGAATGCTACCAGAATATATGTACTGCAAATACATATTTTAAAGCCAAATATTCAGAAACTGGTCGTGTTTGAAAATATTCTGAACGTCCAGCATTATATTCCTAAAATGACCCATTCTCCAGCCGACAGACAGACAGACAGACAGACAGACAGACAAACACACACACACACACACACACACACACACACACACACACACACACACACACACACACACACACACGCAGGTAGACTGATGGAAAAACAAACGGGTGGAGTGATAGAAGCGCTTTTATTACGGTCTGTGTTTCTTTGGGCTTACTGCTATAAATCCCACTGAAATTAAAACGAGCCGACTAGTAAGCGCAGAAGTACACTGAGTAGTTTCGCGAGGCTTTTAGAGTTAGAAGCCGTAACAATATAACGCGCGCACACGTAGCGAGTGTGCGAGCGAAAAACGGAGCGGCAAACACACACACACACACACACACACACACACACACACACACACACACACACACACACGCACACACGCACGCACGCACGCACGCACACACAATGCGGAAGCCACACGTGCACTACCAGAGAGAAAAACCCAGCGTCGAGACAATTCTTCTCACTTCGTGCACCGGTATATAGATACCGCACAAAAGTGTAGTGCTAGTAAAGGCTTAATTGCTGATTTACAGCCGCGACGTACATGAGAGGAGGCATTCGCTTATGATACTAATGTGACAGAAGGTAACAAAAGCGATTGATTACCCTAGTTATTTGACCTTTGAATATGTCATGATGTATTTTAATGTCGTTTTTTTTTAAAGCAATTATCCATCATATACAATCCATAGCATACTTTTACAATAAATTCTGAATTCATAAAATTGGATAACTACCAAGGATATATACAAAAAAAGCATGACTAGCACACTTATTTACATTGTGG
>NW_014577607.1:191988-196988 GCF_000485595.1 Priapulus caudatus
ACGCGCACACGCACACGCACACGCACACACACACACACACGCCACACACACACACACACACACACGCCGCACACGACACACGCACACACACACCACACCACACGCACACGCACACACTCACACACACACGCACGCACGCACACACACACACGCGCACACGCACACGCACACGCACACGCACACGCACACACACACACACACACACACGCCTCCCACACACATCTACCATCCCCCCCACTAGCGTACCTTCGGTGTGCACGGCCGACACGTACGTCCAGTTGTAGTGCTTGATGATGTCGACCATGACCTGCGCCTGAAACTCGTCGCTCGGCACGACGCGCAGGAAGTACTTGAACACGTTCTTGTCGCTGAGCGTCTGCGCCGTCGCCGAGTATCCGATCTGCGGAATGCCGAACAGCTGCAGCAGATTCTGCACGGGTATCGTCACCGTGCTCGAGCCGGGTCCGACGACGCCGGCGATGTTCTTGCTCGTCGGCTTCGCGCACAGCGACGTCTCGTTGCGGCTCAGCTTCTTCTGGTCGTCGTCGCTAGTCGATATCGCGTCGCGTATGAACTCGATGCTCTGTTCGAGCGCCACGGAGGTGAACCAGCACGAGTCACGCACCTCTACGCCGAGCTTGATGCCCGGCAGGAACGTCGGGTCGGCGTTGATCTCGTTGATCGTCTTGAAGGTCGCCTCGACGCGCTGGATGCCGTACTCCTCCCAGATGGGGCCGCACGTACGCGTGTAGGCGTTCTTCTGCTTCGGCTGCTCGTGTATGGAGAAGAGCGCGCCGATGAGCACCTCTCCCGGGATGAGCGCCGTCTTGCGCTGGCTACTCATGCTGCCCGCCGCAGAGTCGGGTAGCGCCGCCAGCATCAACAGCAGCAACAGCAGCAGCGGCAGCGGCGTCGCCAACGCCAGCGTCGCCGCCGAGTGCATGTTGTTGTCGGGTGGCGGCCGGTGGTGCGGTGAGGGGGCCGCAGCGGCGTCGACGGCCGTCGGTTCGCGTCGATCTTTGAGGATCAATCGGCGGCAGCACGTGCGACGGACGCGGACGCACTGCTGAGTCGCTGCTGCCCTGCCGTCCGCCGCCTCCTGCGCTGCTGCTCCTGCTTCTGCTCGCGTGCGCAGCGGCGGCGGCGATGGCGGCGATTCGCCATATCGCGGCGGCGCAATCAACATGCAAATCACTTAATTAGCCGCGCTGCTCCGTCATCGGACGAGGCGAGCCGTTGCCGACGCTGACGCATTCACGCGATGTCCAGACGCCGTTGCGTCGGCCGTGCGTTCTCACGCTGACGCTCGCAGAGAGACGGACATCCACGCGCAAGCACGTTATTCGCGACGACGACGACGTTGATGATGATGATGATGATGATGATGATGATGAGAGCGCACGATGTAGCGCGCGCGCGTGTGTGTGTGTGTGTGTATATAGCGGGCGTATGTGCGGTGGCAATGCGCGCCGAGCGTGTGCGTGTGTGTGACGGGAGAGGCAGCAGCAGACGGGCTGTGATTGCTGATGGACGCTAACGCACGCGCGGTGACTCCTCGCGACTCGCATATGCGACTCGCATCAGCGGCGACGCATCGCCCACTTCTCCCGACCGCTGCGTCGGCGACGAATGACGTAGCGCGCGGGCGCGACGCATCAAGCGACGCAGCTATCGGAATGACGCGCAGTATTTACCTGTGAGCGCCGTTGCGTCTCGCACCGCGTCGTTGCGCTCACTGTTACTACACTGTGTCGGCGACACAGATGGCACAGAACACGCGCGCGTGACACACGTATCCTGGGATGATGCGCGCAGCAGCAGTCCCTGACATTCCGCTGTGCCGTCGTTGTTGTTGTTGTTGCTTGCAGCAGCGCCGGCGTTGGTGTCTTCGTGCGGGCAGGTGCGCGGCTACATAGTTACAGCACGTCGTGATCGCATCCCGTGTTCATATAGCAGTCCGCTGAGACAGCCCGACGCGTGTGCTGCCGCGTAACAACCCGCCTGCGTTCTCTCGCTCTCGCGCACTGTCTCTCTCTTTCTCTCTATCTCCTGCTGCCTCTCTTCCTGTCTCTCGCGCTCTCTCTCTCTCTCTCGCTCTCTCTCGCTCTCTCTTTCTCGCTCTCTCTCGCTCTCTCTCTCTCGCGCGCGCTCTCTCTCTCTCTTTCTCTCTCTCTCGTGCGCGCTCTCTTTCGTTCTCTCTATCTCATGCTGTCTCTTTTCCTGTCTCTCGCTCTCGCTCTCGCACTCTTTTTCTCGCTCTCTCTCGCTCTCTCTCTCGCGCTCTCTCTATCTCTCTCTTTCTCTCTCTCTCTCTCGCGCGCGCTTTCTTTCGTTCTCTCTATCTCTCGCTCTCGCGTGCGAGCGCTCTCTTTTTTTCTCTCTATCTCGCGCTGTCTGTCTTCTTGTCTCTCGCTCTCTCGCACTCTCTTTTTTGCTATTTCTCACTCTTTTTCGCTCTCTATCCTCTCTTTCTGTGGCTGTCTGCCTTTCTATCTTTCTCTCTTCCTCCCTCTTTCTCTGTCTCTAAATCTCACTCTATGTTTCTCGCACTATCACTTCCTCGCTCTCACGCGCACTCGCGCACGCACGATCATTTACATACGCACGCGCGCACAGCGACCACGAGTCTCGCAGAGCTGATCACTCACAACTATATATAGTTAGCAGTCCGCTGTCGGACGACATCCGATGATGGGGAAACACTGATACGCTCACACTCGCTGAGCCCCGGTGTGCGAGTATCCGTGCAGCGGCTCGGTGGCGCGCTCACTGACAGCTAGGTTCGGCTGACAGTTCTGTCAAGCACAGGCGACGAAGCGAAGCAGTCGCCACTAATACCTCTTTTGGACCTCGCCGCGCCGATGCGCGCGCCGCGGTGCGGCAGCGATGCGAGATGCGGCTATCGCATGCCTCGGCGTTCGGGCCGATCGCAGTTTCGCGATGCTTGCTCGCGTTGGCTGGCCTTCAATGGCGGCTACTTTATTCTCTTCTTTAGTTTAGGGAAGAATGTTATGATGCTGTGTCGTGTAAGAAGGAAAGGCTTGATCTAATCTCGTGCGTGCACCTATTGCGTGTTTTGTTACCCTTGCGTCCGCTATCAGCTATTAATTCAGCACTAAGCGATCGTCTATAAAACTACTAATAATATTATGTGTTTCCGTTATGTAGCAGGCAATGACATTGCTCACGCATGCGTGATGAGCCACTAATACGTCATTCCTACCCATGTTAGAGTAGTGAATCGCTGGTCAGCTGTCTGTGTTCGTGAGTGTCAAAGACGATCATTCTTCTACCACGTTAGTCGCGCATCGCTATACGGAGGCAACTCGCCTTTAACCACATAAAACACACAATGCCCCTGTATTTTAGTCAGCTGGTACGCTCGTACACACTTAGATACACGCGTCCCGCACACACCCGCAGGGACACGCACACGACACGGGCACTCACGAACGCGCAAACGCACGCGCAAATATACACAAATATGGAGGGGAATAAGATAAAAAAAACACATAAATTACATATTTTTATTCTTTTCCGGACTATACCCCATTATTGCCTAATTTACGTACATTTTACATAGATACTGGAATAATATCGATCTTCATCGTACTGTGCATAGGCGTTTAAATGTGAAAGAAATATTTTAATAAAATGCGGACAATCTCACGTCTTTTCACCTTGATAAAATGGCCGTAGGAATATTTAAAGCAATGACTCGCATTTTCTTTCTTAAACGTCAGATTTTTCACACACAAAAAGAGCGTGCGTAAATTACCTAATTAGGGACACGGATCTACGTCATGCACTGCGTTTTAAGTCTGACAACGGATTTCTGCTTAACGAGGTAATATTCACCTTGCCTCATGTGGGAAACTAGTAATGCGTGTGTGTTCGTGCGTGTTCGTGCGTGTACGTGAGCGATTAAAGCGCAATGAATTATTGCGGTAGCGGGAGCTATTCAACGACTTACTTCATTACGGATATGAGTTCTATTGAATTTTTTGACGATTTATTTTAGAGTGCGTATATATTTTTTATCGAATTAATTTTTCGGTTAGTTTACACGAACGTAGTTATAGACAGGCGGTGGCATTGAAGTACCATTAACATAAGCGCCGACCTGTCTCGCTTGTTGCTTTCCATATATTATTATTCTTGTTTGCTTAAAACATTGAACGCTTCCGTTTAGTTATTTCACGTGGAATTAAGCCGTAGACATTTAGCGTTAGCGGGGTCGGTCTCAATGGCGTGTGGCTATAGCTAGTTACTCGTAATGATATTCTGTATGGGCGGAATGTTGTACAGTTTTCGAAATATATAATAATTATTTTGATAAATAATTTATATGAATTATTTAATTATCCAGGGTTTCGTGCGTGCGTACGCGTGCGTTCCGACGCCAACATCGATCCGGTTGCGGTGTTTGGTGTGTGTCCGTGGGACGGTCACTGCTGTGGTCTGTGCTCGTTGTGATGCTGTGTTGTGTGCGTGTCGTGGTGTGCGCGGCCGTGGTTGTGTGCCGTGCGTCCCCGGTCGTTGGTGTGCGGTATAGTGCGTACATGTGTGTGTGTGGTGTGTTGCGTGCGCGTGTGCGCGCTGCCGGTGAGTGCTGTGCGCGCGGTGCGGCGGTGGGAGCATGTGTCGCGTATGTAGCGTAGGTGCTTTGCGCCGTGTGGTAGTACCCGCTCGGCGCGGCGCGTGTGGTTGCGGGTTCGTGCGAAGGTGTAGGGGCGGATATATGTTTCCATGCCATCCGCACAGGTTCGCGTGACGTCTTGTACGTCACGCACGAACTCCGGGCTCTATCTCCGAGCAGTAAAGTTGAATGCACTTACAGAGCCTTAGCCAGTTACAGCATACGCTCGCTTGATGGCGCTAGCGTCACCGCACATATCACCTGGATGCACAAAAAAAAAAACGCCCTTAACCCTAACCCTAACCCTAACCCTAACCCTAACCCTAACCCTAACTCTAACCCTAACCCTAACCCTAACCCT
>NW_014577607.1:201988-203267 GCF_000485595.1 Priapulus caudatus
ACGTCGTGCGGACGTCGGTAACCGTCCGCTAGCAGGCGGAGGTCACCCCCTCCCCCCCTCCCCCTGCTCCGTACGTGGCGTGGCCACCCGGCCGGTCCCTCCCACTCGACCACCACCCACTCGGTAACAAACCGCACCGACAATAGCAGGGCAGCGGCCAGGTGGTAATCAGTGAGGGGGTGGGTCCCCTCCTCCCGATTGCCGCTCCGGGGGGTGGTGGGTAACCCTACGCCGAGTGCCACGCCTTGCTAATTATAAGCTTCCGTGATTAGTGTCGCTGCCCATTGTCTCCCTAACGGCTCGTTATCCCTCACTTTTTACTGACGTGGGGACGATGATTTTCGCTCGGTGTTGTCGCGCCCCCCCCCCGAAAAATAATGGCGCTGGCGGACGTGATTGCACGCGTAATGGAGATGTGATTGCCGCGTGGGGGCGCTGCATGCGTGCGGAGGGTGGCCACCCACCAGCCGAGCAGCCGACCGTCGCTGCACGCTGTCACCCGCTGTCGCTTTGTGCGCTCTAGCGCGTAAGTTGATATCATGTGTTATAGCATTGCGGCGGCGACGTTGTTGGTGACGTCGTCTGCGTTCGTGCGCCGACGCCGCAGTTGTCGGCTGCGTGGCGCCGGATGTGACGTCACAGTCGTCGGCTGCCTGGCTTCAGTCGTGCGCATTCCGTAAACCGCTCACATAGCCCCTGCCTCCCCCCCCCCGTGTATGCATGTGTGGACCGCTAGCTCCCCCCACCCACACCGCGCCCGCCCGCCCGCCACGGGACCGCCCGCTGGCCCACGTATCCAATGTCGGCAGTGTTTTGCGCGGGCCTGCCGACTGTTTTACATTCTCCCCGCGAGCTCCCGCCGACGTACAGACGTGCCGACGTCATTGCTACGCGTCGGCGAGAGAGCTAGTTAGCCGTGCCGCAGCGACGGAGTGAAAGGGTTAACAACGGCTCACCGGACGGGCCGCTACGCTCGATTCGGGGCGAGGTCAGGGGTCAAGAGAGATCGGGTTAAGGCTCGCTGCGGGCCGCTATTGATGTGTCGCGTGGAGGGAAGGATGCTGCTGATCGGAGTTTTGCTTTCGGTTAGACGCAGGTTTGAACACACAACAATATACCCTGACTGGCTTATGTGTGTGTGCGCGCGCTGTTATATATATATATATATATATATATATATATATATATATATATGTGTGTGTGTGTGTAGTAGAGAGAGAGAGAGAGAGAGAGAGAGAGAGAGAGAGAGAGAGAGAGAGAGAGAGAGAGAGAGAGAGAG
>NW_014577607.1:203277-204544 GCF_000485595.1 Priapulus caudatus
GGACGGACGGACGGACGGACCGACGGACGGACGGACGGACGGACGGACGGACGGACGGACGGACCGACGGACGGACGGACGGACGGGCGGGCGGGCGGACGGACGGACGAACGGATGGATGGATGGACGAACGGGCGGACGAATGAATGGATGGCTGGATGGACTGATGGACAGACGAACAAATGGAAGGGGTGCGTGGTTGAGTTTACGTATGGTGACTGTGGATAGTTGGTGTTGTGTGGTACAGCGGAATGCCGTGTGTGCGTGTGCATGTGTAGTTTGCACGACCAAGCTCTCTATAAGCTCACATCTATATCCTCACATCTCGTTAGTTTTCCTCCATTAGTTATTTCTTTATTGGCATCAGCGAGTTAATGGTGTTATTTAATATGCGTCGCTCATGAGCCACGTTAGTTAGCTCTTGATTAATTTTTAAATACAGCGGATAATTAAGTTGAAATTTCACGAGACTGATTAAGTTTAGTTATAATGAGAAGCAAGGGGACAAACTCGTTAAAATTATATTTATTACGCGTATGTTTTTTTTCATCCCCTAATTCGATTGCGAACGTTATTTTGCACAACCTGCTAAATATCAATAATAACCCGTACGGAAAGATTTAACAGTACTTACAGTACGGGTTTATTATTGATATTTATAAGGTGAACGATAAAGCAAGATGGAATATAAGAATATAAAGAAAATTGTTCTAATGTACCACATAATATGCGTCTTCTTTTAAATATCAATAATAAACCCGTACTGAAATATTTAACAATAAGACGCATTTTATATGTGGTATATTAGACTAAATTATCTTTATATTCTTATATTCTGCTTCATCGTTATTGTATGATCCTGAGCTAGCATCCGTTCTCGTCTGCGTGAAATGTTAGGAATCTCAATCACCTGATGACGTTAAACACCAATGAGAAATTCGTAGACACAATAAACATTTCCACTGCCCACGCAGGTGGCATGGGGGCGATGTGATTTTAATAACCAACTAGAATTCGGTATCAGAGCACGCTCTGCCATTCCCAGATGAACTACGGTTGACAAAAGAACTCTGAAAGCGCCTATAACATTTTGTCGGAGCTTCCAAACAACGGGCTGATTCTTCGTCACGAATTTATTGAATTATTGTTAAATCAAAATCGTTATTGTTAATATACATATTTACATATATATATATATATGTTTGTGTGTGTGTGTGTGCGTGTGTGCGTGTGTGTGTGCGTGTGTGTGTGTGTGCGTGTGTGCGTG
>NW_014577607.1:205620-206644 GCF_000485595.1 Priapulus caudatus
AGTAGAGAGAGAGAGAGAGAGAGAGAGAGAGAGAGAGAGAGAGAGAGTTGTCGAGAGTGAGTGAGAGCTAAAGCCCCCACAGATGGCGCTGTCTTGCATCGCCTGCGCATGCGCACCCGAGGCGTGCCACCGCCAGCTATGGCGTCTGCTTGAAAGATCGCCGGTGAAAAAAAAAACAGCCGTGCGCTTTTGAACTGTTTGAAATCCGTGTTCTATATATAGCCGGACCCCGGAGCGAATTTATTTTCTTTGCTCGAGGGGGTATTTTGATTTTTTAGCTCGCCAGCGGGGAGCGAGGCGGTGGGATATGCACGCGCGCGTGCGTGCGTGCGTGTACGTTCGCAGACGATTTCGCGCTCCCCGTACCTTCGTCTGACGGTGACTAACCTACGAGCTTCAATAGCTCGGCGAAGTCTCTGTTTCCGTCTGCATCCATCGCGGTGTATTTGGCATCGGGGAAAAAAATTTACCCGGGGTATTTCGCCAGCCTGCGTCAAGGCTACTAATTCCTTCCTTCTGCGTCGTATTTTTTTGCGCACGAAAGATGTTACAAGTCGCATTTCGTTAGAGAGAGTAACTATGGTGCGTGCGTATATATATATATATATATATATATATATATATGTATATATTTATGTATACATCGGTCGGTATTTTGTCGCGACCGCCTGCTTACATGAATGTCGTACGTACGCACTCTCCCGCGTTTTTTCGCGTTGCAGAGTTTTTCGTGGCTTCTTTTTGATTGGTGGATTGGGATGATCTAAATGCAAAACGTCACTGGGTGTCTTCTATGCGTTAGTGCGTATAGAAGTGTTAGTAACTAGTGCTAGGCGTAACAATAATAGACTCACGCATGCACTCACTCACTCGCACACGCGCAGACGTACGCACACATACTTCACACACGCGCGCGCGCGCATGCACGCAAGCACGCACATACACACACGCACGCACACGCGCACGTGCGCCCGCACGCGCGCACACACACACACAAACACACACACACACACACACACACACA
>NW_014577608.1:0-6353 GCF_000485595.1 Priapulus caudatus
TGAAATAAGCCTGTTTCCTCTGGTAAAAGAGAATCCATGGCATAATCACGGTATCCACCAATGGCTCCCCGCCACCGGTTCAATCTGAGCGAAAGATTCCATTCGAACGACACCGTACCATCTGTCACGGTGTACTGGCATACATATTCGTGGCGTAGAATGGCAAGAAGTTAAAGTCGCCATTATTACTAGAGACCGCATGCGTGACGTGCGCGTCCGTGCGTGCTATATGGCCTTAGCGATCAAACAACCACACCCAGTTTGGGCTGAAATTCGTAAACGCTCGACGTACCGATTCGACAAGTTGGGACGCACCTATGCTATCGCATTATCGCGGGGGGAGGAAAGGGAGAGAAGCGAGGGGGTAATCCAAAAACGAACTTGGGATGTCGAAGCGGGGGTCAAAGTCAAGAACAGATGCATACTTAAAAGAGAGGCGGGAACCACCGGTTGCGATTGCAGCATCACCCACTTAACTTCCAAAGGCTGTGATAAACGGAAGACAAGGATAATGCGAGCGAATTACGCCGCTCCCCGCACAACCTAAAACCTGTCTAATGCCGTCCGTTTACCCCCCAAACGCCCTTTTTAAAAAAATGCATTCTTAGAGTTTTATCGCTTGGCTTGTGATCAACAGTGTGACTGTAAGCTGAATACTTTCTCTGGAAAATAGTGTATGTGTATTAAATATCGAAACGATCGAGGAAAATACGGCGGGGCTCGACCTAGCGCCGTGATAGTCGGTGTATAGCATCATGCGTAGAAAAGGCCATCACTGGTGCCGAAATTGGAGGTCAAGTGGAAAAACTTTTTTGTTTCAGTGGTACTTAGCATTTTTATGGCTTTATTGAAAGGACCATAAAATGTACTTTCTGCTGACATGCGAAGAGTAAGTGTCGGATAACCTTTTGACCCTCAAGGGAGGGTTAAACATGGATTGTCTGTGCTGTCAACAAAGGACTGAACTGCTTTGTGCTATTGTGGATTGGAGGCCCACAGTTCAATTGCAAAGGCAATATATTGTTGAACAAGGTTTACGCTCCTTAAATCATATTATTTCTAAAGCAGTCTGTATTAGCATCCTGAGTAGCACCCTGTATTAGCACATTGTAATGAACCCTGAATGCTCGCGTGGGTAGGCAAAAACATGGGGGTAGCCCATTATGCATGCATGGGGTTGAAATGCACTTATCTAATCATAATTATTGCCTGGCAACCTGCCAATGCAGATGTGTTAACTCACAGCTGAGCCCAAATTCTTGCCTGCCGTGATATACTTGGATTTCAGCAACTCAATGGAGTGAGGTTATCACGCACGAGGGTGATGCCACCTTTGATTATTGATGACACTTGCACGCGTCATGCTCGCGGCAAACTGCTTTTGCTATTGCCCCCCTCCACCTACCCCCTCCGCTTCCACTCTCCCCCACCACACACCACTACGCTCGCGCTCTCGCGACGCATATCCATGATAACATGTTTAATATAGCGAAGTCATTACAGTTACACAGCTGTACTTTATTACTGTACTACCGGTATAGCAAAGCCTAGCTATCATAGATTTTAGACGCATTAGTAGCATCCTAGATATATGCTCTGACGCGAAACGCGGTGATGGGAGGGGCTCTCATTCGTTTGCGCAGTGAGTTAGCATCAGAACACCTGGCCGTCAGGTGAGCGCTGTCGCTCTACGGCACTTGTATGATAGAATTCAATAGGAAACATTATTTGTGTTGTGGAATTTCGTGATGCGAACATTTTTTCTTAAACACATTACTCATGTAATGTAGGTTATTACTGTAGATGAGATTACACACCGGGATTTATAACTTCATCATCTAGTTGCTTGGAGTGGTTAGACTCATTAACCTAATTAATGTTTTCCTCAATATTGAATGCAAATTCACAGAAATGTTTCGATCTCTTTCATGTTATCATCTACTTTCTAAGACTGGCATTCTTACTACCCACTATTGTCTTGCCCTATGAACATCAACTTTTATATCAGATGTGTTTCAATAATAAGAGTATGACAAAAGACAAGAAAATTAATGTAAATAGAACAGAAAGCATTCAATCTAAAAACGATTGTAATGAAAAGCAAGGCCATAATGATGCATAAAAGGAAATCGGTTCATAATGGCAACAGAAATGATAGATAGCAAAATTGGCAATCTATAATTCAAAATTTAGTGTAGATATAATCACATATCTAATCATTATTGTGGAATGATATGCTGAAAATTTTTGAACCACGTTTGGTTTATATGGCAAACCGCTGGAGGCACGGAACGTTTAGAACAAACCTGTTAACCTGTTAATAAGGTTTATTTCATTAAAATAACTGCACCATCGAGAAAAAAATATTGCAAAATATAGTTTCACCTAACAGCAAACGTGTTACGTGTTCGTTCATTGCAGCCACAGACGGAATGCTAGCGTCAGAAGTGCCAGCGGAAGCCGGACTGGTGACCCTGCTAGACACGCACAGAGCTGAGGCGCCTGCACCGGTCCCCGCCCTATCCAGCCGACCTCAGCGCATCATCAGACGACCTCAGCCCATCATTCACCTGCCGCCCCTGCGCAGGTCGTCTACTCGCTCGATCAAGCGGCGAAAGTTTGACGATGAAGTCGTGGAGAGCAGCCTGGTGAAATCTGTACAGTAAGTTTATTGTTGTTTACTGTCTATGGCTATGTTACAAGCGTGCATTTATTGTGTAGTTAGTACTTGGCAGGTTTTTTTATAATGTCCTTTATTCCCAGAAACACATAAGTACAATACATTATACGTTATACAAAATATCCACAATACTGTGAAGGTAGCATAGTTCAGTGGTATGTGGCAGGTTGTTGTTCTCGGTTGATGCATTTGATGACAATTAATAGTCATTTGTTTCTTTAAAAAACTTCCTCTACTGTACTTTTTCTTATCTCTTGCTGCTGCTTCTCTCTCTCTCTCTCTCTCTCTCTCTCTCTCTCTGCCCAGGTCTCTGTTCGCTGCTCTCTGTCTCTGTCTCTGTCATCTGTCTCTGCTCTACTGTCTCTGTCTCCTTCTCTCTCTCATCTCTCTCTCTCTCTCTCGGCTCGCTCGTCTCTCTCTCTCTCTCTCTCTCTCTCTCTCTATCTCCTCATCTCGCCTCTCTCTGTCTCTCTGCTGCTCTCTTGTCTCTCTCTTTCTCTCTCTCTCTCTCTCTCTCTCTACTCTCTCTTCTCTCTCCTCTCTCTCTCTCTCTCTCTCTCTCTCTCTCTCTCTCTCTCTCTCTCTCTCTCTCTCTCTCTCTCTTTCTCTCTTTTTCTTTCTCTCTCTCTCTTTCTCCCTCACCCACTCCTTCTCCCCCTCTCTTTATCTCTCTCTCGTGTGCTTGTTTACTCACCTACTCTTCCTTGTATACTTGCTCACTCATTCTCTTGTTACTTGATTTCTATCTCTCTTTATCTGTGTCTTTGTTTTTTTCTCTGTCTGTCTCGCACTCTCTCTCTCTCTCTCTCTGTTTTTATTTTGTGTGTGCTATGTGCCATTATTTTTCTCATCTCTCTTTCTCTCCTTTTCTTCTACTCTCACAATTTGTTCTTTACCCTCTCCTACAGCTCATTCACCCCTTTTCACTCTCAAACCTCTTTTGCTCTTTTTCTTTTTCTCTCTTTTACCACCATCATCAAATTACCCTTATAATTATATCTCCTCTAATAGGAGTATAGGCACAGCACACCACAGCAGACAGAGGACCCAGTCAGGGGCCAGCACTGCATCTACGTCAACAGAACTTGCCGAAACACTGACCACTGTGACCACACCTGTCTCACACCCACCAGAAAAGAAGAAAGGAAAGTCGTCTTCGAAACGCCATAGAAAGCGACAGGTATTACATCTGTAGCTTCTTGAACTACAATGTCTATTCATTTAGGCCAGATTTCTCTTGTTAAAATCTTATAGATGTATTAGATATATATCTAATATATATATTTTTTTTATACATATAATCTTAGAGATAAGTAGATCATATAAACCAACCTAATATTTTGTATATAGTCTGTCATTTTCGTCATTCCCTTCAGTCACAGTCACTAGCAGTAAACAAGGACCTGGGAAGGTGGAAGCCAACAGACGATCTCCTGCTTATTATTGCTGTGCAGCAGGTGAGCAAAACACAGATGTAAACATCCTACTTACTTGGCTATGGTATGGAGGGTATCTTAAAAAAGCAACTGAAGTGCCTTGAATCAAGTCACATAGAGAACAATTTGCTATTGGTTTATCTTTATGCCTATTACACGTGCTAATGCAGATAATAATTAAATCAATATTAATGAATATATATGGTGATTTTACCCAGTATTTCTAATGAATGTATATAATTTCTCTGCTGATAAACTATGTGTAGGATCACAATCTAGCATATACATTTCAGACCAATGATCTACAGGCTGTATACACTGCGGTGAAGTTTTCCTGCAGGTTCACACTGAAGGAGATCCAGGAACGATGGTACACTCTACTGTATGATCCCGCTATATCACGGTCAGTGGACAACCCTATATGATATCACGTTCAAAACAAGCTACAATTTGAAAGCACGCAAAAAATATAAATTATAAGTGAACTTTACATCACTGCAAGAGGTATTAAAAGAAATGCATATTTAAAAGTATATTTGAATTCAGTTCTTATTGATATGCTATGGAACAATAAAAATTGGTATGTAGTATAAATAATCCCCAATTTACTGTATATAAATAATCCTGAAAGCTGTATAATGGATGCATCTGCGTAATGTTAATTATTATCTTGGGAAGGTTGCATTAGTAACATCAGGAGTTAATAAAGATGTCTTTGTCTTTATTAACTCCTGGTGACATGAGGTTATTTAGTCCAATAGCTATTATATCTTTGTGGTCGACTCATCTAGGTATTCATTTAATATTAAACGACTATTGTGTGGTAACGGGTTGTAAGTATGTTTTAGCATCGTTTTAGCTAAAGCGAATCTTCGAAGCGTACCCTGCAATAGTTTTCCAGGGTACCTCATAGTATTCCGTGTCTACGAAATATTGCTGACCCGGGTGAGTCATATCTATCTGTTGAGCATCATTACATTTATTGGCTTGGTTGTTTCAGAATGTCGACGCAAGCAATGCGACAACTTCACCCTGATGTCTATGCATCAGTACAGGCTAAAGCACTGTTCAGCAAAGCAGAGGAGAAACTGCTGGAAACAATACCATCAGTGAGTGGTTAAGCTATACAGTAGTTGAACAGCCCTAGTGAGGTCCTGTCCAGTGATGATGCATACAAAAGTGTCACCTATGTATCATTGTGGATTTCACATGCATTGTAGTGTCTTGTGTATGATATAGCGTGGTAGGAATGCCATGGTTTTCTATATCCAAGCTGTCACGCATATTCCACAGAGTGTATTAATAGCTGGTGAATTCTCGGTGGCAAACATGTAATGAAATTTTATTTATCCCATAGCATATCACGTCCACCTTCTGATGCCACCTTCTTCACAAACTTATGCCATGTTGTGCCACAAGTGCATTAATATGCAGAAAACCACAGTGTGTTTTATGTGTTTTCCTACAGTGTAATATGCTTAATAATATGCTATTGCTGCTCTGTTTTGTGTGTGTTGTGTATGTGTGACTTGCCTGTATAAGAAATAATGAATATAAACTTCTTTTTTTTAACAACAACAACAAACAACAATAGTTATATCAAGAATCAAGAATAGATCATGTTTATCGTAATGCTTAGTGTATTTATATCATATGCTTCACCGGAACGTTTGATAGATGTAATGTAAGAATCAATTTGTTGATGCGAAAAAGGTGTAGACATTTATGTGATATAGTTTTTAATGCCTTGTTGTCAGTAAAATTGCACACTCAGGAGTAGATTGGAGATAGGATTTCTTTTATCCACTCCAGTCATAGGCATGTACAAGTCATTGGTCTTGTGAAATTGCAGAACAGCCAACCAAGTTCGGAAACATTCCAAGAGCTGCTGAACAAGAACGGGACAACATTTTACCCATCACGAACTTATAAAGCCTTACAAACTCATTGGCTGTTGATGAAGCAGTATCATCTGCTGCCAGATCAATCAGGTATGTAACACTGATAGCACATGGGAAAACTGGAAAGGTACAGAAACTACAATGGTTTTGCTGTATTGTAATTGTAAGTGCAATTAATAACCTGAATGATGTGTTTAGCTTTGTGGGTGTGCAGTTTTTTTCAGATATTTCGTGTTATGTCTTCTCTCTCTCCTTCTCCATCTTCCTGCCCCTCCTGCACTCTCTCTCTCTCTTTCTCTCTCTCTCTCTCTCTCTCTCTCTCTCTCTCTCTCTCTC
>NW_014577608.1:6363-15893 GCF_000485595.1 Priapulus caudatus
AACCTCACATAGATATATGTGACGAACTTTTAAACGACAACTTTGTTTCTGTTTTTGACCATTTAATATCATAGAAAATATACACAGATAAAGTTTTTAGCATCTTGCCTGGACATTTAGTCAATATGATTAGGCCTACATCATAAAATACCTGCCATGCATTCTCAGTTTCTGAAATACATTTTATTACCTTTTATTTATTTTTTAATTTCATGACACCAAATGCTGGTGTAGCACCTTTGCTCCGTGTCACACTAATCTGGGGTGCTAAACTAGGCTTGTGCCAGCAGTGCATTGAAATTTCTGTTCTGACAACGAACACTACATGTTTACAGTTTCTGCCGTACAAAAATATTGTCACATTTGTCTATGAACGACTCTCTATTAACATGTTACTGGGGTCCTGTCATTGTCATGCAGAGACTTATAGTTATAGAGACCCTATCAAGCCATGCCAAGCTGGATTACACTGAGTGTAGTCACTGCCAGAGTGTTTTGTGGCCTCAATACTAGAAATGGGCTCGCAATTTTACATGGTAATCCGAGCCATGACAGAAAAATGAATGATGAATGATGGATTGACAGAGAGGCAGGTTTTCACACCTTTAAAAATTCGGTGTTTTGGCCGGCGGAGTGTGTACAGTGTAGTGACTACAGTCACTAAGGGTCAGTAACTAAACATAGTCTAGTATGCTATGAAATAATCCTGTTTAGCTAATCCTAACCTATCTCTATTTGTAAACTATTCGCAAACTCATCATTCTAAATTGTAGTGCTAAGGTATGGTTGACCCGTTGTGCATATAGCTAGGCACATCATGACTGATTCGATGATTCCTACCTCCATCTATCTAGCAATCTCAAACTGTATACATAGTTTCCCCTAGCTGGAAATACTTGGATTGGGCATGCCAGAACCAAATAATCTTCTGATAAATGATAATTAGAGCCGAAATACCGAGAGGAAATTGTGAAAAATTTAATACCTTATTCGCAGTGATGTTATCAAAAGCTAAATTTTCAAAAAGTAGGTTAGGAAAACCATTCCTCTTAATCCCTAATAGCTTACCTTAGCGCTAATGCGGCCAAATTGTAACATTCAACCAAAGTATGGGCGTAGGTGCAGCTAATTTATTATCAACACACATGATGGCAACACATGCATGTATGCATAAACATGTGCATGTGCATGTTCAAGTGTATGCACGTGTGGTTATAATTTAATTAATCTATTAATTTACCACCTTCAGTAGTTGAAGGATGTTACATCACACTAACCCAGACACACTAAATAGGTGTCAGGGGATTCAAGCTTCCTGCCACAGAAATTTAACCACTTATTGCTACTGCTTTCCCTAGTTGAAGGTGTTTGACCCATGGGGCGTAATTTCTACCAGGGTTTATTGCTTCAGATTCCATTAGCTCATTAAAAGGGTTAGTACACTTAATGCTGAGAGCGATGATGACTAGAGTGATGATATTTTCTCGCATTGCAGTGCAGCCGATGCCGAGGGGAGATCATGTTCTGAACTTTTCCGATGCAGAAGACTTGATTGATGATAACGAGTTAAGGGATTTGCCGGGTGACCCAGTCCTTGAACATGGTATGAATGCGCGCTTACACTCGACTATCAGTAGTGCCGGCTGAGAGAGATTGCTGATTAATAATTCATAGATAAACGGACTTATGATTTCGATTTAAGTGGAGAGTTCAAGGTTTTTGAAAAAATTTAATTGTATATTATTTATATATACATGATATATAAATATATATGTTTGTGTGTGTGCGTGCGTGCGTGTGTGCGTGTGTGTGTGTGTGTGTGTGTGCATATGTACATGCGTGTCTATGTATATATAATAAAATACCTACATTTTAAGCAAAAGATTCCATAAATATATCAATAATAGATCATCATAATCAGAAACATATCGAAAATTATTTTCGGTTTATTACAGATATCTCGGAAAACAAAATATTTGATATCTTCTCCAGGCATCTCCATAGAGCGTTGTGTCGTAATTTAGAGTAGACAGACACATGCATGATGGATACTACTGCATTGCATTTCACTGATATCATATTATAGTCTGCAACAATAAATCTTTCTAATTCTCTATCTCCAGAACTTACCGTCGCTGATAGGAGAGCCAAGCGGGAGATTAGGAACTTGGAACAAGAACTTCCAAAGTGGCAGGTTCTAGTCGACAGCGTCACTGGTGAGTAGAACACACTCGGAAAACATGCTTACAATGTTTTTAGAACGTCTTCTCGATAACTATTTAAACACATCTAAATTTTAATTACTAAAAACTGGTACGACACGTGGCCTCGGCATGTTCATTGGTATGATACGCATCTAATATACATGTTGCTTGCGTGAATAATTGACGAGTTTCTGAAATTAATGAAGAAACCTTGTTGCTCATTGAAGGCATTAAGTATAGATGAGATGCTAGTGGCATGCTTCTTGTCGACTACTAGCACTTTACACTTCGCAGATATATTGCGAGGAAATCACACAGCATGCTATCACTCTGATACATTCAGTAAACACAGTAACACTGCCTACGTAACAAAGTTAAAGTTATGTAAATATCTTTTAATAAGTAATAATAGTTGAATACATAACGCGTTTGTATTCCAGGAATTAGCCCACCAGATTTTGATAATCAGACACTAGCCGTGCTAAGAGGAAGACTGGTGCGATACTTGATGAGATCAAGAGAGGTGCGTTTTCTAAAGTGTAACGACGATTGAAGTCGTTTTGAAAACCTACTTTGATTAATTACTCGACCAACTTGATGGTTTATATGTGAAAGGTTGTTATTTTCTTTTATCGATGCGTCATCGGTTGACTAAAAATCGTTACACATTGATAACATGATCTTCGATGATGGGCTTAATGTGATGCATCACTAGTGACAGGGGGCTGTGCTCAGCACACAATACAACATATTGTTGTAGGATAGTATCCACCTATGCTATCTGTAAATACTGCTCTTTTATCACCTGTGGTACACTATAAACACGCAAGTGCAAGCTAGGCATAAAGAAGTGTGACAATTGAGACCACTTCCGTTTATAATACCACGCCAGTCAACAGAGGCTTTGGCTACTATGGCTACTGCTGGTTGTTGTGTTTATGTAAAGTCTCTTCTGTAACTGTCATTGGCAGCAGTATTAGGTATAAGTGAAAATAGAATTGGAATTGACCATTACCAATGTATATCAGCCTTTGTCCTGTTTAATAACAAAGATGTTACTCTACTGTTAAGTAATACTCGTACAGAAATGTGACTGACTTGACTCTTGTCTTGAGGAATTCTAATTGGCCTTGAATTAAGAGGATCGACGTAGATTTATATCTTAAATGTAGTAAGAAGTAGAAAAGTAATAAGTAAATCAGGCTGGTCGGTGTCATAGCTAGATTGGACCGCATGCTAGTGCCTAGTAGTCCAAATTTTAATTTTCTCTGCTCTGTGCCTTAATAGATTGCATTTCACACCTCGTATTCAGATCACTCTGGGCCGATCCACAAAGGACAATAGCGTGGACGTAGACCTATCACTGGAGGGGCCATCGTGGAAGATCTCTCGGCGACAGGGTATCATTAAACTGAGAAACAATGGCGATTTCTTCATTCTGAATGAAGGAAAACGACCGCTGTACATCGATGGAAAACCGGTCCTGCATGGCAACAAGTACAAGCTTGGCAACAACTGCGTAGTCGAGGTAACGTTAGGATATTCTGCTTTGATATCTCATCTTACTCCTGACACCATTAATTTTTCGTATTACTCGCATTCGCATGATTACAGTCATTACCATAGTAACGCAGATTCTATCAACATGTCCTTATGCATTAAGCAAGTGTTATTATTAGATTCATCTGTTCGCAACATTCAGTAATACTTTTGTTATTAAAATGCTGTTATGCTGCTGATGTTGTTACAGCTAAAACTATTTATTTTTTCTTACAGATATCTTGCCTCCGATTCATATTCCTTATTAATCAGGATTTGATTAATGTAATTCGTGCTGAAGCTGCTAGGCTTGGATCAACCTGATAAACACAGTTGCCATAGTAACAGATGTTTGCATTATATATTTTCATTCTTACGTGAAACGTAATATATGTGTATATACGTGTAAAAAATAAATTTTAGCCATAGGATACTAGTATTATTCTGACTTCATCATCTTTCATCATACACTCGATAGAAATACTCGTATAGAACAGTAGAAGTGGTAAAGTTCATGGCCGTAAAACTCTTTGCTCAGAAATAGAATGTAGTATAGAGGCTTGTACTAAAGATTCTCTGTGAACGTGCCTCTCAATTACACCCCTATGCCATATTACAATTACATTATTTATGCTACTTGATTACAACTTTAATAACGTATTTCCGAAATGCAAGGTGTGATCACAGAACGCTGTAAAAATCTGCGTAATCAGGCTATAGCAGTGATTAAAACTGACCGATTATTACTGATATTTTAATTATTAAATTACATTATTGTATACCAATTTGTGTATGTCTAATAGCATTCAGATAATTATTTACCACATTCGCCGGTAGTATCTTGCAGAGTATACGTTTTTATGTTAGTGCTGGCTTACTCTAGTATGCAAAAAAGAGCTAGTACTCGTACACAACTATTTGTACAGTAGTTTAGCAGTTGAAATGACTTTATCTAAATCGCATACGTGTATCTCAGTATACAAACCATGTGATATATACTAGTACAGTTTTTGATATGCGCTTGTGAGTAATTGCCAGATGCATTCACACGATCAATGGGAGGTTGTTTCTGCCTTGGTGACATTGCTAATCGTGTGGCGCTGTGCCATTGTAATGAAATGCATACAAATGAAATTACAATAAACAGGTATGCTGAAATAGATTCTCTCGTTCTTCTATCTAGAACAGCTTGACGTTGTATCCTTGCCCGGGTTTCTTTGCGTTGTTGTGAAGTGAAGGGTCTCTCACTCACTCATCGTGTATTGTATACACGCTACGTAGACAGCTTCTACAGTATGGCTTCGTGACATTGTTGTATCTTTCATCAATATCATTGAGGGTAACGTTGGTGGGGTGCCAGTCTAACCGGCCATCTGACTCCGATTCTCTGGCCGGTGTCGCGTTTCTAGGTGTGTGCATGAGCCAGGCGTTGTCTATCATGTGAAATGCGTAGCCGGCGCGACACAGCTCGTATACCTGCAACGTATAACGTGTCAATGTATTCAGAATTCGTTAGTAACGGAGCTGTCAGTTCGTGTCAGCAGACGATAGAGCTGCTCATTGCACGCGACATCTGTGCCATCGGAAATCAGGTCGTTAATTAGTGATTCTATTGTACGTTGGGTCGTTATAACTCTGCTGCATCATAAGCCTCGTTAATATACATGAGCTCCGTACTCGGTGAAACACGTGTACAGCGTGCTCCTCATACATGCGCACGTAGATGGGAAGGAGTGGACTACACAAACATAATATTGTTTATCTATGCTAGTAGGTCCCTAATGATGATTGCGTAATTAATTAGTTAGTTCATTATAATTACTCTGGCCGTGCTGTTGGGTAAACTGTTGTATTCGGGACGCGGGCTTGGACGATTTTAATTATCTGGGAAGTACCGATAAATTCTTCGCGATTCGGGCATAGACATCAATCGGGAAAGCCGAAATTGCGATTTGAATTAACAGGGGAACGTGGAAATACACGTAAATTGACATGTTTTAATCATGGAAATTGATCTCCCCCAGTTCCCCTTATTAATGAGGGCTCCGGATATTTTGTTATCTACTGTAACAACTGTAAGGCACTGTAAGGGCAATATGCCGCAATTCTACCAACCTGGTGTATGTTTTCCTTGAGCTCATCCCATTTGAGGCTGGTCAGCGGACCATCACGGTGACCGATGTACGCGGATGCCGCCATCGTCACCCAGTCCGGGACTGCCGTCGCGTTGAGACCATCGGAGTCGCGTAGCTGAAACCATGCCGTGTGGTCGGGCAGTCGTCTGCATTTCGAGCACCGGTTGACACGCGACACCCGTGCTGATCGCTTAGCCAGTAGTTCTGTAACACGGGAACCCGGCCATCGGATTCGATTTTAGATTTTGAAATTTATTTACGCTTTCAAGTATATTACATTGTTACATATATCAAAACGAGTTTTTTTTTTTAAATACATCGAGGGAAGGCGAATTGACTATACAGTGTTCAAGTCAGCCACTCCGCTAACTACAGTTAGTTACTTAAACCAGAGTTATCAGAGAGATCAGGGGTGTATAATATAGATCTCTATATCATATCTCTTTATATTCTCTCTATTTTCTCTTCCTATATATTCTTTCTATATTCTCTGTAAAGCTTAGGCTCTATTATACACTCCTGATACTATGATAGCGGAAGGGAGTCTGTACATTAACAAACACGGCAACCGATCGAGTTGGCATAGTTACAATTGCACGCTTCACAGGCTTTTGGTTTTATTTTGTTTTAGATTTTATGTATCATATCTGGTTGTGTGCATGTACATTAATTGTGACTACCTTTCGAATCTAAACCACAGCATATACCGTTCGTCTATACGCATGTAACTGGTCCAAATGACGCACGGTCGCTGCATTGTTCTTCCGACTACCTATGGTAGAGCTCTCACTATTATATAATAAAACAGTCCCTTAATGAATTAAAGTCATGTTATCAGGGGTGAATGATGACAAAGGAGTTTGACACGTATTGGATGCTGATTTCACTACATTTTGTCATTATTCACCCTTGACGTTAATATACCGAAAAGAATAGAATAGAATAAATACGAAAGAATGCAGTGATCCCAAGCTATGTCAGAATGGCATACACGCATGCTCGCGCAAAGAGTCTGCACGTATGCAGAGGACAGCAGCTAATTTGTATGAAGTAACACCCAGATGTTCCTTGTCCAGTTCCACGCGTACTTACGCAGATGGCTATGTCTGTCACGCGATCCTGTCCTTCTTCGTTTTGGCCCATGAATTCCTCCGAGTTTTTTTAAACATAACTTTGTTCATTTCTTCGAAAAGAATTGCCCCCATCGCTTCACTACTCACCGTTCAGTTCTCTCTTCGTCTGCGGCAGTCGCTGTCCAAGCTCAACGACGAACACCGGTAGCACGTAGATGACCTTCCTTGCCGACGCGCCGCCCTCTTCAGAGCGTTTGCCCAACATATCTACAAAGGTCTCCATCAGATCCCGTCTGTTCGGCAACAGATCGATATCGACACCGATCACGTATCGACTATCGGCGTTTCGTTTGGCGATGTTCGCGGCTTTCGCGGCGGGATACTCGATCCGGCTTCGCTCGAGATACGTCATCCGGGGCCGGAAATCCGGCGAGCAGTGGTCGCTCATGTCGCGACTGCTCGGACCCTGCGGCGGATGATCGCGGTGATAGAACATGTAGAAGGTGACCTTGTAGCGCAGTTTACGCGAGCAGTCGCGCAGTCCGAGCACGGCCGAGTAGGCGGAGTAGAAATCGCTGGCGGGTGCGTACACAGCGACCGTGATCGGACCGTCCCAGGCGTCGACGAGCGCCAGCAGACGCCACAGCTGCCGCACGCCGCCGTGCGTCGCCAGCGTCACCGACTCGTCGTCGACGTACTTGAACGACCGGTGTACGGACGCGTAGACGACGTAGTCGTCGCGCGCCGCGTCGTCCGCGTCCCTATTGCGATCGGCGGTCGCCGCGGCGACGTCGCTTTCCGACGCTGCCGCCTCCGTGCCTCCGCCGTAGTCGTAGTCCGGCACGACCTCGTCGTCGTTCGACCAGAAGTTCTGCGGCAGGCCGTCGGCGCGCCGGGACCTGCCGTGTTTCGTCATCGCGAAGTAGACCTTGTGACCGACGAGCGACGCGACGCTGACGGCCGACAGAACGCAGATGATCGCGCGCCGGAAATGCATCGCGCGGGTCAAAGGTCAAGGCCGATTCCACTGGATTCATCCGCAGTGAGAGTTAATGAGGGCTGCTGCGTCGATGGAGTTGAAAGGTCGCCGGGCGAGAGAGAGAGAATTCGCTACATCCCCAGTAATCTACATCTCTACATCTGCACTCTACATCACGCAGTTGTCGGTGTGAAGGACCTCTCCGCGCGCGTACATGCGCACGTACAGACACATCACGTGATCGCAGGTCCCTCGAGATCGCCGTAACGCGAGATTTTATGCGGTCACGCGCGTTCGACTCGTCGCTGGACTGGCACTAACGCGCAGCGCGGCGGCTGCACGGCGAGCGCATTTGCTGATTATCAATCACCTATATCGGTTAACAGCGCGCGCGCGCGTCGTGATGCGATATTATTGATCTCTCCAGCGTGCATGGTGAGGTGAATGATTTAGCTGCCGATTTCCAGACAGACAGCCGCCCGCCGTCAATATACGAGCGCGCTCGTATAGAACTCAGCGCAGACGAGAATGTCGTAGTAGAACGTCATCGTTATTCGTGTCTAATCGGTGCGAATTACGCGACAATTACACGTAAAACTCTTCCCTAAGTTCTATCGGGGAATTCTTCCCCATGGTTCGCTTTTTGCGAAAGGTTTGATAAGGCGTGCTGGGCGCAGCGCGGTCGAGCAGGGAAATGGAATCGAGATAGCAGATGCTAAACCGTCCAATCCTCATAGCATGGTCTTAGACGGCTGATGACTCAACGTTGCTGTTCGGATTCAAGATAGAGATAGAGGCATACGCAGAATATGCACGGCCCAATATTGCTGTGAGTATATATAGCTATTTTATAATATAATGTAATATAAGCTATAACAGCTCGTTTCTGTAGCATACCGTAGCAAGCCGTTGCCCTTTACGTTTACAATCATTAATAAATAAATAAATAAATAAATATATGATCAGGTCATATATGACTAATCATTATCATTATTATTATCATTATGACAATGTCATTATTAACCCCTGATGTAATATATATATATGATTTTATTATTATTTAGGATTTTTAGGAATTGAATTTATTCCCCCACGCAGCCCCTGGTTAGTATTGCGTTCGTTGCCCGTTCGTTTTAGTTGGCGTGTTTCATTCGGATTCGTATGCCCTCCCAGTTATTTCTATCAGCGCCCACTATCAGTAAGCTCATGCGTAATTGCACCGCCACAACTCAAACACGAAATTACGTTAGCGAGCAGCAGAGAGGATAATATAAAATCACAGACATGGAATTCATTTACAGCCATGTCGCCCCACGCGTTATAAATGTAATTAGCTAACATATAATAGTATTCATATTGATTTTCGCATTGCAAAACGAGACGACGGCTCGGTAAAAAAATGCTCGATTTATCTCGCCATTCAGTCACTGCCTTTAATTTTAATAAATGTATTGCAACCCGCTACTTTGCACGTATACTCACGTGTTTTTAACAGTCTACACGCAGTGACAGTCAGTTTAGTTAGATGCTCAGTATATAATTAGCAATATCAGGAGGCAATTTTAGCTCACTCACTCACGCACGCACGCACGCACGCACG
>NW_014577608.1:15903-30364 GCF_000485595.1 Priapulus caudatus
ACAGGGTGTATAGTTGTTTTGTACTTGGGCGATACCAGGGGCTGATACTTGGTGTACGAATACGTTGTGTTGCTAAGATCTGCCGATATTTACCGCTGATACATTGGGTATATCTTGGTGTACGATGGCGTATGGCTCGATATGTCGGAGGTATAGCAGGGGGTATACTTGTTGTAGCTTGGGTGACTAGGGCGTAATACTTGGTGTAGCGATACTTGTGTTAAATGCTGAGACGATATTTCCCGCTGACTACATTGGGTATACTTGGTGTACATGGCGTATGCTCGATATGTAGGAGGTATATCAGGGTGTATAGCTTGTTGTAAGCTTGGTGCACAGGGCGTATACTGGTGTACGATACTTGGTGTCTAAATCTGACGATATTTTCACCGCTGATACATTGGTAAATACTTGGTGTACATGGCGGTATGCTCGATATGTATGGAGGGTATTACAGGGTGTATACTTGTTGTAGCTTGGTGCACAGGGCGGTAGTACGTTGGTGTAGCGAGTGATCTGTTTGTTTAACATCGGAGATAGGTATGTCACCGCTGATACCCTTGGGTATGAGCGTTCTAGGTGATATGCACTTAATGGCGTATATGAATTACGTACTCATGTAATGGATTGTATTATCCAGGATTAGTTTTTGATTGATTGCTAGAATGTTCAAGGGTAGCTTGCGTAGCGGCCTGAAGGTCTCTAGTGCGCGTGATAAACTTTGAGATTCACGATCTTGAGATGTCCCTATTTGTGAGATCGCTATCATATACCTAGAGTGGGTGATTTACGTGTACTTATTTTCTTGTTTTGCGTGTGTCGGGTATTTGTGGCGAAATATGTTGTCGTATGTTGAGTATGATTGCATAGGATATATATACTGAGTTGAGCTCGATACTTGTTGTAACTTGGTGGCACAGGGCGCTCATCGTGACATCTGGATGGTGGAGCGGAGGGATTTAATTGCTTAGGTGCGTAAAGTGCTGTAACCAGTATATAATATAGTCACGGGTAGCCTATGAGGATATCGCTTGTTGGAGTGAATCACTTGTGGTGCGTATCATGGGCGTTAAGTACATTGCATGCGTATTGATATGGGGGTTGTTATACATTAGAGACGCAGGGGTGTTATCTCTGCTTCTTGCGACTTTGGTGGGTCCAGCAGGAGCGTATACTTGTGATACGATAACTTGGCTGATCTAAATCTCAGACGGAACTAGCTCTGTTACCGGCTGAAATAACATTGGATATACTTAGGTGTACTATGGCGTATGCTCTGATATGTAGGAGGTTCCAGGGTGTATACTTGTGTCCTTGGTGGCAGCAGGCGTATACTTGGTGTACGATAGCTTGGACTGTCTAACATACTGGACGAGATGTGCAAACTCACAGTCACAGGACTGCATACGACTCTCCGGGTCATCACTGTAGCTACCATAGGCGTATGCCTCGCCGATATGTAGGCGTATCAGGACAGCTCTATACACTCTGCTTTTACACTCTGGATGCAAGCGCGAGTATACTTGGTGTACGATACTCATGGTGATCTAATCTGACGATATTCTACGACTCTGATACATCTAGAGTATACACTTGGTGTACATGGCGACTCACTCAGGCACGCAGCGCGGCGGCTCGCTCGCGCTGCGGCACGCACGAGTGTGTGGTGTGCACGCACGCACGCACGCCTAATACACACACACATACACAACAAAACACGCGACGGCGTGTATCGCCTATGAACAACGACGTACTGCTTATCACACATCGTGCGTGCGTGAGTGAGTGGGTGAGTGCGTCTGTGCGTGTGTGAGTGAGTACGTGCGTGCTTCTGTACGTGCGTCATGCGAGTGGCGTGCGTGCGTCTGTGTGGTGCGTCCAGTGAGTGTGTGCGTGCATCTCTGTGCGTGAGTGAGTACGTGCGTGCCTCTGTGGCGTGCGTTAGTGCGTGGGCGTGGTGAGTGGCTTGCAGTGTGTACGCAAGTGCGTAAGTGTGTGGCGTGGGTGAGTGCGTGGCATGAAATGTATCGCGTGGCGCGTGAGTAAGTGCGTGCGCTCGTGCGCTCGTGGCGTGCGTGAGTGATTGTGTGTGTGTGTGTGTGTGAGAGAGTGCGTGCGCGCGCGCGAGTGAGTGCGTGAGTGAGTGAGTGATGAGTGGAGTGAGTGAGTGAGTGAGTGAGTGACGTGAGTGAGTGAGTGAGTGAGTGAGTGAGTGAGTGAGTGAGTGAGTGAGTGACTTAGTGAGTGATTTTGTGCTTGGGTGTGAGAGTGCGTGCGTGCATCAGTGACGTGCGTGAGTGGGCGTGCGCTGCGTGGAGTGAGTGAGTGCGTGCCTGCGTGCAGTGAGTGAGTGAGTGAGTGCGTGCGTGCCGTGAGTGAATGCGTGCATGAGTGAGTGGGCGTGCGTGCGTGAGTGCGTGGCGTGCGTGCGTGAGTGAGTGAGCTAAAATTGCCTCCTGAGTGTCGTGTCGTGTGTGTGTGTGTGTGTGTGTGTGTGTGTGTGTGTGTGTGTGTGTGTGTGTGTGTGTGTGTGTGTGTGTGTGTGTATGTGTGTGTGTGCGCGCGCGCGCGTATGGGGGGGGGGGGGCTGTGTGTCTGTATGTTTGCACGCGTGTGTGTGTATGTTTGCACGCGTGCGTGTGTATGTATGCACGCGTGCGTGTGTGATGTGGTCGACAAGTCATGAGGACACGCGCCTATGTATAATCTAATAATCTATGAGTATGTATCGGGTCTTACAATCACGTACCTCATGTATAGGCCCTACTGGTACTGCATCGATTCGAGTGGTCATATAAATTATGAATAACTACTATTGCACAGTTTGCACAACCATGAACAAGAAAAAGAGCCATCTTAGATGATGGTCAAGGTTTCTATAGAGTTACTGTATGAAACCTTGTATGATTGATAATGAAATATTGACATCAAATCGATCTGACTATTATCGTAATGCATTTGGACCAGGGCGCGCAGTGGAAGCGGTGTCGCATAAAACCTTGAATACTTACACGTCGTTCAAAAATCTTTATATTAAAATAAATACTAAGACAGCTTTATTAAAATATACGCATAAAAGTTGATAGCGTTATGTTTTAAAGCTTTGAATAAAAGCTAATGAAAACTGTATTAGTAGAAAACAGCCGTTTAGTGGTAGAAACGCATGCGCAATGTAAAATGTTCGGTAATGTTTATTTTCTATGACATTGATTCGTTAAGCGAAAGGTGTATGTATTGTATTTTGGTTGAGGAAGTAGTTTTCTACCGATGTACGTGTTTTTAACAGTCTACACGCAGTGACAGTTAGTTTAGTTAGATGGTCAGTATATAATTAGCAATATCAGGAGACAATTTTAGCAGCTGAGAGGTAGGCATTTCAGAGTGACGTACGTGCTACTACTACTGTTCATAGGGTCTATGTCTCCCAGGGTACTGCCGGAACGTACCCTGGTCACTATTTCATTTGATATGGTTAGGAGTAGGCGTAGGCGACTCCCTAGACTCGTTAGTGGAGTAGGCGAGGTACGGTCCGGCATATTAATTATTATTATTATTAGATAGTACCAGGATGAGGATACGTTCCGGCAGTACCCTGGGGGACATAGACTCTCTCAGCAGTACTAGTAGCGACACTGTGACTGTGCTGACCGCCGCCTCGTCTTTTTTTGATAATCTGACGCTATTCTTATTTCTAGGGCCCGACAACCTCACATAGATAAATGTGACGAACTTTTAAACGACAACTTTGTCTCTGTTTTTGACCATTTATCATAGAAAATATACACAGATAAAGTTTTTAGCATCTTGCCTAGACATTTAGTCAATATGATTAGGCCTACATCATAAAATACCTGCCATGCATTCTCAGTTTCTGAAATACATTTTATTACCTTTTATTTTGTAAAAAATTTCATGACACCAAATGCTGGTGTAGCACCTTTGCTCCGTGTCACACTAATCTGGGGTGCTAAACTAGGCTTGTGTTACCTTTTATTGTGTTGTTGGGGGCACTATGCTGTCATAGTGTTGCTTTGGGAAGGAATATAGTGCCCTCGCTACCGCTCGGGCACTATACCTTCCCTCAGCAACACTATGAGAGCATAGTGCCCCCAACAACAGGCATTAATATATAAATAGCTTACCTTAGCGCTAATGCGGCCAAATTGTAACATTCAACCAAAGTATGGGTGTAGGTGCAGCTAATTTATTATCAACACACATGATGGCTTATTAGAGGTGAATTAACTCGGTGCTAGTAATACTGGTAGCTGCACAGAGGAGAGTGTTGATGTTGTTATTTTGCATTATGGTAAGTTAGGTGCCAATAAATTCCTCCTGATATAATAGTGCAATTAAATAGTAGGCTCATTATTGAAAATTTCCAATAGTTGATGAATAACGTTTTCTATTCTATTTCAGATCCAGATGATTATGGCAAGTGTGTTCGCAGAGATAGCAGAGAGCACGCAGATGGCACGGGAGTATGCGTTGCTAGGCAACTATGACACTGCTGCCATATATTACCAGAGTGTTGTCACGCAGATCCAGAAATTGCTAACAACAATTCGAGATTCTGTTAGAAAGCAAGAGTGGACTGAGGTAAATGATGATACTATTACTATAGCCACCTCAATTCAGATGGCTAGCCATTAGATATACTGATAGTGATAGTTAGTTAACTTATTTTGGACTAGCGCTTATTTAGCCGGGATAGCAGGTACACTTTGCAACACTTTAGTCCGGCCTGGCGTGGATTAGTTTGATGTAGGATCACACAGGGTACGGGTAACGGGGGTATTAATACTAATGTGTGCAGTCATGGCATATATTTATTCACGCACTGCTGATCCTCTACACTGCGTTGGCACAGTTGAATCCAGCATTATATATATCTATTATTCCTGTTTCCCACTGCATTTGTTGAGGTTTGTATACTGATTTTGCCACACCCACTATAAAAAGTGCCTTACATGGTTTTTGCCGTGGCATAACCAATTGGACATAAGTTCAAGATTGTCACCAACAGTCATACCTATAGTTCTTGTATCTTTGTTCAAGCGTGATCGTGTACGAGTGTTTCGTTTCCTTAATGTTATACGACCCCATTTTTTGTCTTTCCAGATCCAGAACAAGGTTATTATCGAGCTGCAGTATGTCAAGGACATCCAGACGACCTTGCAGAGTTTCTTCCGCAGCGACGATCCGATCAACTACGACGCCCGCTCGGCCATGGCCGGAATGTCGTCGGCCGTCTGCGGGGACCAGAAGGCATTTGAGGTGCCAACCAGGGACCCTGACGTTTGGCCACCACCCACACCAGCTGAGCATAGGTAGGGTCCGTTGTCGTACTATGAAAGGTATCACAATCTGACAATAGAAAGCTGTACGATGTTTTCCGATACATAGTGGTGCCGATCGAACAGTGCCACCTGGTGGCATACAACAATACCCCCTGTCCGTTGAAGTGATGTGTCAAGCATGTCATGCGTAGGGCATACAACAACACCTCCTGGCCGTTAAACAGATATGTCAAGCATGTTGTTTGTGATTCAATTTCAGTTGCGTGCAGTACTTATGGTATACATCACCATACAAGTTTTAAACTCCACTAGGCGAGCCGTCAACGGTGGTCTCCGCACGATTTATCACGATCAATCACGATCACGATAATCACGATTTATCACGATTTATCACGATAAATCACGATCACGATTTATCACGATTTATCATGATAAATCACGATCACGATAATCATGATTTATCACGATTTATCACGATAAATCACGATCACGTCTGCTGTCAATTTCAGGCCAACGCCCGCGGTGAGGTCGCGACCTCCGGCTAGGAAGCCCGACACGTCGTCGTCGAGGAGCAAGCCGGCGCGATCGCGTGACGAGAAGGGCAAGAAGGACGCGCCCTCCTCGAAGGGACCTCGCTTCTCGAGGGAGAAGGCTCCGGCGAAGAAGGTGACTGCCGTCGATCTAACATCCGGGGAAACGATGAGCACCCGGAAGAGTTTCGTCGAGTTTGTCATCGATATTGTTTGCCGACGTTAAAACAAATTAAATTTCACCCACGAGTGTAACATAGGATGTCGGTCGGCCATGTCTGTATTAGACTCGTTGTGAACCACTCACGGTTGTAGGATTGTGCTGGCGGTGAAATGGTAAACTGATAGCACTCATGATGACAGATGGAAAGAATACCTAAAGATTTATATCGGAATAAGCATTCATCGTGTGTTTTAAGCATTATATCGGAAACATTAGCACATGCTAAACTTGCACTATAGCTGTGCTTCTGTGCAATTTTCAGAAGAGCGATAAACAGGAGAAGGACATTAAAGAGGAAGATAAGAAGGGAGGAGAAGTGGATGAGGAGGAGAAACGTTTTGACGGGTCTGCTTATGAAAAGGATCTTGTCGAAAGTTTAGAGAGAGACATTCTGCAAAAGAACCCCAATGTGCACTGGTAAGCTCGCTGCAAAAGATAGCCAAGGTACTGGTGAATAAAGAATGGCTAAACTGGATTTTGAATAAATCGTTAACCTAGAATCACAATTTGTGGTCAGAATTGGGTTTGAATTGTATGGACAATTTACAGTGTTTCTAAGTATGGATCAAAGAAACGGTCACCCATCGTGTGTATTGAAGTTAGTTTCGTAGCATCTACCTTTGGTGGGAATACTACTCGGCTAAATTCCATGCAGTCTGTGTTCAAGCACTACATCAGGGTTAGAAATTAGGGGAAGCAAGAAGCATTTTTGCAGCCTACAAGGGTCAGTTAGCTGTTTGCTTACTTGCTGCAAAAGAAATTTTTAATAAACTATAAAAGCACCAAACATTCTGCCTGGGTGAGTAAGTGTGCTGCCGGCCTCTTGCTATGGAAGCAAGTTCTTCTGCCTGGCAAAAAGGTGAATTTCGAACCCTGTACATACTTCTGTATTCAGATAAAAATTGCCGATACTATTCTATAGGCTTCCCGCTCCCACCAGCAATCGTGACATGGGTTGGAATGTTGAATTTCCCTGCAGGTCCGACATTGCTGATCTCACAGAAGCCAAGAAGTTGTTGGAAGAAGCTGTCGTGCTTCCTCTCTGGATGCCAGAGTTCTTCAAAGGAATCAGACGACCTTGGAAGGTGGGTAGTTACATCCGTACAGTCACAGCTACACCCCCCCCCCACCCATTGTTGTACCAACTTTTCAAGGCAAAATATGGGGTGCGACTTATACACGAGGAAACACGTATTTCATTTTGAGGCATTGACCAAATAGTTTATATGTCGGTGGGCAGTTGTAGGTCTGTTCTTGGGAGATGTGTGGCCGTCTGGTGTGCAGGCTAGAGATTGTGTATAGAATAGTGCAGCATGTCGCACAGTCGCAGTAAAGCAATATTGGTTGACGACAGACCCCAAGCTGTTGTAATTCTTCATTCATCAATCAGCAACTTGTTTATGTGAATAATTGTCCCGTGACTCTTTATTTCGTGTGGGAAATGATTTTTGTGACGTTTTCTCTTAATTTTTGTTATCGCCATCAATAAAAGCCAAAATTGTTTTCATCAAATTTGATCCTGTTCTGCCACCAGGGTGTGCTGATGGTTGGACCACCTGGGACAGGTAAGACACTGTTGGCAAAGGCTGTTGCGACGGAGTGTGGAACGACATTTTTCAATGTGTCCTCTTCTACCTTGACCTCCAAGTACCGTGGAGATTCGGAAAAGCTTGTGCGTCTGCTGTTTGAGATGGTGCGTACTCGCGTCCGGGTAACGGTATACCGCCAACTCTTCACAGTGCCATCTGTAGCATTCTTTTGTACCAAAGTTCACTAGCTGTATTTAAAAAAAATATTTATCTGCTATAATTGAATGTTTCCTGTTTATTAACCTGTAAATGCACTCGTGATATCTGTAATTTTTTGCAGGCAAAAGTAGCAGTTTGCAAAAATCCAAATCAGATGTACTTCTAGCAAGTTTAAAGTAATGTCCTCTGATTACATTTCATGTTTTATATACGTTTTGTTGTGATGTCACTGTATCTTCAGTAATTAATGCCAATCCTTGTTAGTGTCAATGATGTCATTGTGATGTAATTACCAGGGTTCTCTGTGATGTCACAGTGACATCATCATTCAGTGGGTAATATAGATTTTGTGTGTTTGCAGGCGAGGTTTTATGCTCCCAGCACCATCTTCATTGATGAGATAGACTCGATATGTTCCAAGCGGGGGAGTGATCATGAACATGAAGCAAGTAGACGAGTCAAGTCTGAGCTGCTTGTTCAGATGGACGGTATGTAACCACATATAGCACCTTTACAACAGAGAAATAGAAACGCAGGGTGCTACCAGCACCTCACTCATTTGACTAAAAATGAAATTATTTGGGTTCGTGTGGTGATAATCAGATCTATATTTTTATCTATTTAGAGATGGGTATTAGCCTTGGGTTTAGCCACTGACCAACAGAAACTGTAGTAATAGTCCTGAATCGGGTGTTCTGAATCAAATCAAATATTATTTCCCAATGACATCTGCTAACATCACCGATCAAGCCAGGTTTGATGATCAGATTGTCTAGGTATGACTGATAACCAAGCGAACCAAAATTAATATGGCTAGTCGGCATAGATTTGATTGATGAGCCTTATTTATTATATTAGGCCATTGGGCTGTCTATAGTTATAGTTATAGTTATAGTTATCGGGCTGTCTATAGTTATCGTACATTTAAGATGGAAAATTAAACAAAAGCGACATTGCACCTTTCATCATCTATCAGATTTTTCCTCCATGAAAAAGACTGTCTTCATGCAGTATATGTATTTGTATTTGAATTACATACAATAAAGATTTAATAATAATAATAATGTTGCAGGTGTGGATGGCACTACGGGACAAGAGGACTCTAGCCTAGTGATGGTGCTAGCAGCTACCAACTTCCCTTGGGACTTGGACGAAGCGTTGAGACGTCGTCTGGAGAAGAGAATCTACATTGCGCTTCCTGGAAGTAAGTGGGTGATGACGACGCCACGCATCTACTGTGTATCATGAGTTATTGTGATTACTTATGTTTATTGCTATTTACTGAAAAATGGCAACACCAAGCGTCTGTGCGTTAAGAGTGGTTATGATTCCCTGCATCTATTGATATTTATGGGAAAATGGCAACAACTAGCATTTGTGCATCAAGAGTGATTGTGATTCCCTGCATCTATTGATATATTTATGGGAAAACGGCAACAACTATAGCATTTGTGCATCAAGAGTGATTGTGATTCCCTGTATCTATTGATATATTTATGGGAAAACGGCAACAACTATAGCATTTGTGCATCAAGAGTGATTGTGATTCCCTGCATCTATTGATATATTTATGGGAAAACGGCAACAACTAGCATTTGTGTGGACGTATCAAGAGTGATTGTGATTCCTTGTGTTTACTAATATTTACTAAAAATAGATACTATAGTAGGTGGGATACCAAACTAATAGCACCCTTTTGCCACTGTGCCAAAGATGTTTCTCTAACTTTACCAGTGAAAAGCCCATAGAGAGCACTTTGTAGTTATGCCAGCATAGTTAATTATAACTGGTATTGCATCTGCACATGGTGTCATATAGTCTTGACTCATTCTCCCAGTTCACAAACCTGATTATCGATCCTAAACAAATGCAATACGCTATAAATAAAAAATGAATGTTGCCCTCATAAAAGGGGGCTTATGTCGGGTTTCCGAGCCGACTCGACTGGAAGCAACTGGCTGCAATTCACTGCGACTGCAGTGCTTAGGCCGGTCGACTGCGACGCGACTGCCTGGGACTGGCCGCCACTAGTTGCTCGGAATAGAACAGTGCATGGGCAACTGGACGCAACTAGTCGCTGCCGATCGCCTCCAGTTGCTCGAAATCCAGTTGCTTCCAGTTGAAGCCCGACAAGCCCGGGCCCCCTTAAGGGACAACACACAGATGGAGGTGTTATGTGCTGTACTTAAATTTTTGCTACTGCTGTTGTGGTTAGTTGTTGCACATGATGTCAATAGAAGATGAGTGCTAATCTCTGAACTGTTGCTTGGCAGAGGAAGGCAGAGAGCAACTGCTGAACATTAACCTGCGGGAAGTGAAGATGTGTGCTGATGTAGAGCTCCCAATCATCGCTGATAAGCTGGAGGGCTACTCTGGTGCCGATATCACCAACGTTTGCAGGTGCTGCCACCTATAGCGACACAAAATATAACCTTTACGTTTTCAGTGAAAAAAGCTGACAGTCGCTGTTATAGTGGAAATGTTAGCAGACATTATAGTTATGTAAATGGCGTGCATATGCATACCTGCAAGAACTAAGCACAATCTCTATAACAATAATATATACATACGTAATACTCCCTGATTAGTGTATAATCTTTCTAGGAAATATCGTATGATGTTTAATGTGAAAAGGGTAATTGTTTCACGTTGCTCCCACTCAGCGTCGTTATCGTTGTCTTGCAGGGATGCATCCATGATGGCCATGAGACGGCGCATCCAGGGCCTCACCCCCGAGGAGATACGAAATCTGGACAAGAACGACCTTGAGATGCCGACAACGATGGCCGACTTTAAACTGGCATTAACAAAGGTCTCCAAGTCGGTATCAAAGGACGACCTTGAGAAACACGAAAAGTGGATGAAGGAGTTTGGGGCATCTTGAGTCAGGTGTACTTGCAATGATTCCTTCAATGGTGCGTGATGAGTCTAGGGCAACTATACAACGGTAGTCAGAGTGGTGACAGTGGATTGTCCTGACATCCGGTTAGTGAAATTTAGGTGCATTTTGGTAATTTACTGTCTTTTAGGTAATAGTTGCAACTAAATATAAATTGATATTTATTGATGGACTGTCATTAGTTATATCAGTAAGTACTCACCTCACTGAGCAAGTAATAATGAGGCCAGAAGGTTGTCACTGTATCTATTTAACACTGTTTCCCTGCACTAGGTATCAAACGAGTGAGAAGTAACACACCGTACTTCCTGGTGTAATAACTAGGAATATTTATAATGTATTATGACACCGGTCTCTATGCACTTCATCTCATTGTATTTTTGTAACTGCATTAATTTATTTCTAATGCAAGGGACGAAGAATGAGTTGAACTCGAATTGTGGCGACTGTATCCTGTGCAGGCATAACTCATGCATACATGGCATGTCCTAGTAAACATTCACAGCACACACGCCCACATGTATGTACATGTCTTGATGAAGTCAGCAGTGAATAAAAACACATTTGTTTTTATTCACTCCTGATTAAATGAACCCTGCTCAAAATAAGTTAGCTTACCTGCCATACTTGTGGTCAGAGCTTGATTCGGTGACAACCTGTGCTTATATATGTGTTATTATACAGGTACGCAATAAGTACCCATGTTGTTATGTTATGCAGTCCTAAAAATGTTTATCAAATGTATGAAAATGAGAATAGTTTGCTATATTCATGTTTATTCATTAGATCACACGAATTTATCCTTCTGTACTATATAACTTAAGGTAAATCTTCTTAAAACTACTCCCGTACTAGAACCCCCTAGTTTGTATGCCCTGCTCTGTAGGCTCGACTTAAAACAACTATAGCTTAAACTTCCAGTTATAAACAGCAATAACTGCCACCAAGGTATCTGTGTAAATCGTCTGCAACCTGCAGCCTGTCAGAGCTTTTGTCTAGTTTTTTATATATGGAAAACTTCATATAAAGTTTAATATCAGTCATGTGAATAAAGTGACATGGTTAAAGCATCGAGACTACAAGGAGAGCCTGTGTATCCAATTCTCGAATATGTAAAATGAAACGAGTAATCTATTTGTTACTCATGGTACACATCTGCATTCCTAGACACAAACACTAAACAGCAGATTTTATTACAAACGTACCTTAAACAGTAGCTTTATTTACACATTGTACATTTTTATATAAATTTGATTGTGATATTACTGAATCATTAATTTCATTGATTTCCATACTTTGTAAATTAAAACATACATTATTAAGAACAGTGATGCTGACGTATACTAAACAGCATGCAAACATAACATAATCTGATGCATTCAGAAGAATCACCGTTCTTTATTCAAAAAGAATGCAGTAGCAATAAACAATAACAATATCTAGTTATCCTAGGTTAACCAGTGTCATTCATAACAATCAGACTAGTTTCCAGTATAACCAGGTTGCACGTGAAAACAGATCTTGCTCATAGACCCTGTCACAAGCTCTGTCCTCTTCACAGCTAAAGCTTCAGGTGTGGAATAGTAAATACAGTTACAAGTGAATAAGGACTCGTGAGCAATATGTGCAGATGCAAGAAAATTCACGTGCATTTACACACACATTGTCATTTCAATGTGAATACGTGCTGAAACGACAGCACGGAATGTGCCCTAACAATGAATTCTACAATTTCCTTGCACGTACCGGCCCAAGTTTGCTTTCTTAGTGAAGAATAGTCACGTTTCCTCAATTAGAAAAGTGATCACGCGATATTGCTCGCTCCATCCAACCAGACCAATTTCCTAGGTAAAAGTATCTGCTCGTATTCAATATCCCCATCTGTGTTCATATCAAATTCAATTCAACCGTAGAAAAATATAGAAATCCTCGTCACGAACGCCACAATGTCAGGGATGAATCTCTCCATATCTAGTTATTATCAAAGGAAGGCAAGCGGATAGTAACAACAAGTAACAGAGGAAACAGTTCACTGGTCTACATTGCTGGGCACCTCGATTTAGTTCGTACACGTGTAAGAGCTGGGTGGATTCACGACTACATCTTATCGCTTACATAGAAGTGATTAAAGTAAGTAATGTGTAAACAGTAGTACACGACATAACGAGTAAACGACTTGGAACCTGCACAAGCTGAAGCTATGTAACTTATGCATACACGTATTCACATGATTTTTACGTGCAAGTTAATTAAGAATCGGTGCTGATCACATGTCGACCGACTTACGCTTTACAGACGTGTGGGAAGGCAATTCAGTGTAAGGCATAAGCAACAGATACATGCCCTGTGCCATTCGGTGGGGGTCAAACACAAAGGTCGTGCAGGTTCAACGTCAAGGTTTCGCGTTCATGGTATTATTGCCCAATATACAGAACGAGATGAACATTAAGCTCCTTGATAGCACTAATATTATTACGGTTACATTCGAGTTTTCAATTGAGAGATTAAATATATAGAATTTACAGGCGCGCCTGCGTAGATATTCATTCACTAGCGCGCACTTGCACGCGGATCCGCGTGGCTATGACATGCAGCTTTATTATAGTAACCACTATTAGATTACGCTTGATATTGTTTGGATGACACAAATAGCAATCCTACATATCCGTTTGCAACGTCCGAATTTTCATTTGCGATGCCTATGATCGGAACCTACAGGATGACATTTGTGGGGAATGTGCTTCGAGGAGAGGTAGAACAGGGTGAGATAAATATAACACTGCAGCTGGACTCCATAACGTCACCCCAGGGGGCGCTACACGATAATGCTTCTGCGACATGTCGGAGATAATTAAGGAGCGCACGCGCGCGTGCACGCACACAGACGCACACGCACGCACGCACGCACCCACGCACACACACACACACACACACCTGCTGATTGAATCTTGCTGACATTTACTGCATCATATACCTTGTAGCTATGTTGTAAGAATGGAGACAGCACTGATGAAGGTAGCTATTTCAGTTCATTCTGATACGGAACGACAGATGATATGACCGAAATATTCGCCACAATAGGGCATGCAGTGACACTGGAATTGTGAGAAACAACCATAGAAATATAGAGAGACACATAGAGTCTAACTAGTATATTATTTCTATGGAAACAACCAAAGGGGAACAATCGCTAATTGACGTGTTGTGTTGTGGAGTACGATTTTGCGCCGCAGTGTAATGTAGTGCTTATATAATGTATCGCCCCACATGTTTGTTCAGCTCAGCAATATTCTATGGAATGAACCCATCAAGCTTAACACAGTGGACATAGGTGGCAGAAAAAAATGACACTAGCAAGCCCAGTCTTTTTATACTGCCCACATTGGCGCTGCTCAGGGGTGCTACCGGAGGGTGGGGGCGTTGAGCGCGTTTTTTGGGGGAGCGGATGGGCATCAATAGTCTTTCTCGCAGGGAAAAAATCAGTAACTAGTCGGGGAACGATTTTTGAAGAAATTTAGCAGTCACTCTGCAGTGTAGTAGTGCTGAGCTCTAATCGCAATAACTCTCGAAAACAATCGGCAGGAGGAAGGAATGATTGATCTGTAGAGAGAAACGTGCATGCGTGCGTGCGCACGTACATACATACACGTCTTGTGTGTGTGTGTGTGTGTGTGTGTGTGTGTGTGTGCGTGCGTGCGTGCGTGCGTGCGTGCGTGCGCACGTACATACATACACGTCTTGTGTGTGTGTGTGTGTGTGTG
>NW_014577608.1:30374-40668 GCF_000485595.1 Priapulus caudatus
TACGTGTTTTTAACAGTCTACACGCAGTGACAGTTAGTTTAGTTAGATGCTCAGTATATAATTAGCAATATCAGGAGGCAATTTTAGCAGCTGAGAGGTAGGCATTTCAGAGTGACGTACGTGCTACTACTACTGCTCATACTGAGTCATAGGGTCTATTTAGCTCCAAGAAACGGTATTGCTAGGGTTAGAATACCTACGTCAATACGGTGTATTGACGTTAGTCACACAGCCTGGTCGGGTTAAGGGTCTATTAAGTATTAGTATTACTATTTAGCTCTAGTACTATAGCCTGCTTACATTAACTGCCGCTGGCCAGCGGCTATAGTACTAGAGCTAAGGGTCTATATGCACAGGAACTTGGACCGTTTCAATAATAAAATGATGGTTAATAAATACAACTTGTCAGTACTACTACAGTACCAGCAATAGTCTTAATGTTTGATTTGACCTAATAACTTCACTTCAACACCGTCCAATACACCGCTGCAACACATAGCCTGCACGCCATTGTGCATGCACAGATACACAGTAGGTTAGAGGATACACACTCTAGGATACACACTCTAACCTACTGTGTATCTGTGCATGCACAATGGTGTGCGGGCTATGTGTTGCAGCGGTGTATTGGACGGTGTTGAAGTGAAGTTATTAGGTCAAATCAAACATTAAGACTATTGCTGGTACTGTAGTAGTACTGACAAGTTGTATTTATTAACCATCATTTTATTATTGAAACGGTCCAAGTGCCTGTGTCTATATGTCTCCCAGGGTACTGCCGGAACGTACCCTGGTCACTATTTGATATGGTTAGGGTTAGGAGTAGGCGTAGGCGACTCCCTAGACTCGTTAGTGGAGTAGGCGAGGTACGGTCCGGCATATTATTATTATTAGATAGTACCAGGATACGTTCCGGCAGTACCCTGGGGGACATATAGACCCTCTCAGCAGTACTAGTAGTAGTAGCGACACTGTGACTGTGCTGACCGCCGCCCAGTGTTCGAAATTCACGTCGGCCCGTCGGCCCGCCGCCGACAGTTTCGATGCCGGGCCTACAGCTTCTTGATAAAACAGGCCCGCTGATCCTACAGCTATTTGATCACCGAAAATTCGAAACACTGAGAAACTGTTACCTGTAGAAATCTGTTCATGCATATTAACTTCCAGGGATGGGCAACTGGACGCAACTAGTCGCTGCCGATCGCTTCCAGTTGCTCGAAATCCAGTTGCTTCCAGTTGAAGCCCGACAAGCCCCCCTTAAGGGACAACACACAGATGGAGGTGTTATGTGCTGTACTTAAATTTTTGCTACTGCTGTTGTGGTTAGTTGTTGCACATGATGTCAATAGAAGATGAGTGCTAATCTCTGAACTGTTGCTTGGCAGAGGAAGGCAGAGAGCAGCTGCTGAACATTAACCTGCGGGAAGTGAAGATGTGTGCTGATGTAGAGCTCCCAATCATCGCTGATAAGCTGGAGGGCTACTCTGGTGCCGATATCACCAACGTTTGCAGGTGCTGCCACCTATAGCGACACAAAATATAACCTTTACGTTTTCAGTGAAAAAAGCTGACAGTCGCTGTTATAGTGGAAATGTTAGCAGACATTAGTTATGTAAATGGCGTGCATATGCATACCTGCAGGAACTAAGCACAATCTCTATAACAATAATATATACATACGTAATCATATAACACTCCCTGATTAGGGTATAATCTTTCTAGCAAATATCGTATGATGTTTAATGTGAAAAAGGTAATTGTTTCACGTTGCTCCCACTCAGCGTCGTTATCGTTGTCTTGCAGGGATGCATCCATGATGGCCATGAGACGGCGCATCCAGGGCCTCACCCCCGAGGAGATACGAAATCTGGACAAGAACGACCTTGAGATGCCGACAACGATGGCCGACTTTAAACTGGCATTAACAAAGGTCTCCAAGTCGGTATCAAAGGACGACCTTGAGAAACACGAAAAGTGGATGAAGGAGTTTGGGGCATCTTGAGTCAGGTGTACTTGCAATGATTCCTTCAATGGTGCGTGATGAGTCTAGGGCAACTATACAACGGTAGTCAGAGTGGTGACAGTGGATTGTCCTGACATCCGGTTAGTGAAATTTAGGTGCATTTTGGTAATTTACTGTCTTTTAGGTAATAGTTGCAACTAAATATAAATTGATATTTATTGATGGACTGTCATTAGTTATATCAGTAAGTACTCACCTCACTGAGCAAGTAATAATGAGGCCAGAAGGTTGTCACTGTATCTATTTAACACTGTTGCCCTGCACTAGGTATCAAACGAGTGAGAAGTAACACACCGTACTTCCTGGTGTAATAACTCGGAATATTTATAATGTATTATGACACCGGTCTCTATGCACTTCATCTCATTGTATTTTTGTAACTGCATTAATTTATTTCTAATGCAAGGGACGAAGAATTAGTTGAACTCGAATTGTGGCGACTGTATCGTGTGCAGGCGTAACTCATGCATACATAGCATGTCCTAGTAAACATTCACAGCACACACGCCCACATGTATGTACATGTCTTGATGAAGTCAGCAGTGAATAAAAACACATTTGTTTTTATTCACTCCTGATTAAATGAACCCTGCTCAAAATAAGTAAGCTTACCTGCCATACTTGTGGTCAGAGCTTGATTCGGTGACAACCTGTGCTTATATATGTGTTATTATACTGGTACGCAATAAGTACCCATGTTGTTATGTTATGCAGTCCTAAAAATGTTTATCAAATGTATGAAAATGAGTTATTCATTAGATCACACGAATTTATCCTTCTGTACTATATAACTTAAGGTAAATCTTCTTAAAACTACTCCCGTACTAGAACCCCCTAGTTTGTATGCCCTGCTCTGTAGGCTCGACTTAAAACAACTATGGCTTAAACTTCCAGTTATAAACAGCAATAACTGCCACCTAGGTATCCGTGTAAATCGTCTTTGCAACCTGCAGCCTGTCAGAGCTTTTGTCTAGTTTTTTTTATATAGGGAAAACTTCATATAAAGTTTAATATCAGTCATGTGAATAAAGTGATATGGTTAAAGCATCGAGACTACAAGGAGAGCCTGTGTATCCAATTCTCGACTATGTAAAATGAAACGAGTAATCTATTTGTTACTCATGGTACACTTCTGAATTGCTAGACACAAACATTAAACAGCAGATTTTATTACAAACGTACCTTAAACAGTAGCTTTATTTACACATTGTACATTTTTATATAAATTTGATTGTGATATTACTGAATCATTAATTTCATTGATTTCCATACTTTGTAAATTAAAACACATACATTATTAAGAACAGTGATGCTGACGTAAACTAAACAGCATGCAAACATAACATAATCTGCTGCATTCACAAGAATCACCGTTCTTTATTCAAAAAGAATGCAGTAGCAATAAACAATAACAATATCTAGTTATCCTAGGTTAACCAGTGTCATTCATAACAATCAGACTAGTTTCCAGTATAACCAGGTTGCACGTGAAAACAGATCTTGCTCATAGACCCTGTCACAAGCTCTGTCCTCTTCACAGCTAAAGCTTCAGGTGTGGAATAGTAAATACAGTTACAAGTGAATACTCGTGAGCAATATGTGCAGATGCAAGAAAATTCACGTGCATTTACACACACATTGTCATTTCAATGTGAATACGTGCTGAAACGACAGCACGGAATGTGCCCTAACAATGAATTCTACAATTTCCTTGCACGTACCGGCCCAAGTTTGCTTTCTTAGTGAAGAATAGTCACGTTTCCTCAATTAGAAAAGTGATCACGCGATATTGCTCGCTCCATCCAACCAGACCAATTTCCTAGGTAAAAGTATCTGCTCGTATTCAATATCCCCATCTGTGTTCATATCAAATTCAATTCAACCATAGAAAAATATAGAAATCCTCGTCACGAACGCCACAATGTCAGGGATGAATCTCTCCATATCTAGTTATTATCAAAGGAAGGCAAGCGGATAGTAACAACAAGTAACAGAGGAAACAGTTCACTGGTCTACATTGCTGGGCACCTCGATTTAGTTCGTACACGTGTAAGAGCTGGGTGGATTCACGACTACATCTTATTGCTTACATAGAAGTGAGTAAAGTAAGTAATGTGTAAACAGTAGTACACGACATAACGAGTAAACGACTTGGAACCTGCACAAGCTGAAGCTATGTAACTTATGCATACACGTATTCACATGATTTTTACGTGCAAGTTAATTAAGAATCGGTGCTGATCACATGTCGACCGACTTACGCTTTACAGACGTGTGGGAAGGCAATTCAGTGTAAGGCATAAGCAACAGATACATGCCCTGTGCCATTCGGTGGGGGTCAAACACAAAGGTCGCGCAGGTGCAACGTCAAGGTTTTGCGTTCATGGTATTATTGCCCAATATACAGAACGAGATAAACATTAAGCTCCTTGATAGCACTAATATTATTACGGTTACATTCGAGTTTTCAATTGAGAGATTAAATATATAGAATTTACAGGCGAGCTTGCGCAGACATTCATTCACTAGCGCGCACTTGCACGCGGATCCGCGTGGCTATGACATGCAGCTTTATTATAGTAACCACTATTAGATTACGCTTGATATTGTTTGGATGACACAAATAGCAATCCTACATATCCGTTTGCAACGTCCGAATTTCCATTTGCGATGCCTATGATCGGAACCTACAGGATGACATTTGTGGGGAATGTGCTTCGAGGAGAGGTAGAACAGGGTGAGATAAATATAACACTGCAGCTGGACTCCATAACGTCACCCCAAGGGGCGCTACACGATAATGCTTCTGCGACATGTCGGAGATAATTAAGGAGCGCACGCACACAGACGCACACGCACGCACGCACGCACGCACGCACGCACGCACGCACACACACCTGCTGATTGAATCTTGCTGACATTTACTGCATCATATACCTTGTAGCTATGTTGTAAGAATGGAGACAGCACTGATGAAGGTAGCTATTTCAGTTCATTCTGATACGGAACGACAGATGATATGACCGAAATATTCGCCACAATAGGGCATGCAGTGACACTGGAATTGTGAGAAACAACCATAGAAATATAGAGAGACACATAGAGTCTAACTAGTATATTATTTCTATGGAAACAACCAAAGGGGAACAATCGCTAATCGACGTGTTGTGTTGTGGAGTACGATTTTGCGCCGCAGTGTAATGTAGTGCTTATATAATGTATCGCCCCACATGTTTGTTCAGCTCAGCAATATTCTATGGAATGAACCCATCAAGCTTAACACAGTGGACATAGGTGGCAGAAAAAAATGACACTAGCAAGTCCAGTCTTTTTATACTGCCCACATTGGCGCTGCTCAGGGGTGCTACCGGAGGGTGGGGGCGTTGAGCGCGTTTTTTGGGGGAGCGGATGGGCATCAACAGTCTTTCTCGCAGGGAAAAAATCAGTAACTAGTCGGGGAACGATTTTTGAAGAAATTTAGCAGTCACTCTGCAGTGTAGTAGTGCTGAGCTCTAATCGCAATAACTCTCGAAAACAATCGGCAGGAGGAAGGAATGATTGATCTGTAAAGAGAAACGTGTGCATGCGTGCGTGCGCACGTACATACATACACGTCTTGTGTGTGTGTGTGTGTGCGTGTGCGTGTGCGTGTGCGTATGTGTGTGTGCGTGTGCGTGTGTGTTCGTGCGTGCGTACGCGTGAATTGTGTGTGTGTGTGTGTATTTATAGATATATATAAGATAGCCAGCCGTAATTTATGCAGGGATATCCATCCACACAAAATGACACAGAGAGCTAGTACGTAGCTATCTGTCAGTGAAGGGATCCAGGCCAGGAGATGACTACAAGAGTCGCAGAGTTGCGTACGTCTTTAAGAATCTGCACAGCTTCATAGTGGGTCAGATTTTGAAGACTGTTCCCGTTCACAGATAGCAGCTGATCCCCACACCTGTGACAGACAAGAACCAATATAAGCTATGAAACACTCGTTAAATAATGCAGGATACTTGCAATATTCTATCAAGGTCGTCTAAACATTGATTTTCTACATTTGATAATATTCCTGACAGGTGACAGTAGTGTAGTGTAGTGATCTCAGATTTGAGTAAAATTTATCTTTATCTTATTATTTATTTAAAATTTGAATCATTGTACTTCCTGCAATCAAATGAAATCTCATCCAATTTAATTAAATCTGAGATTCTTCGAATCAGGACACAAAAGAATAAATCATGCACGAAAGGTATGACTCACTTTAATCTGCCATCGTGTGCTGCTTGCGTGCCTTGAACCACTGCCTTGACGAAGATTGGCTGGTTGCCATGACAACTATCTGCTCCACCTACGATGCTGAAACCGAGGCTGCTGTGATGACCCTTTGAGATAGTGATCGTTCTTGGCAAATGACACATCCTATATAAATATATAGATACATATATATATGCATGAAGACAAATATCAACTGTGATGACGGGAGTCCAGTATTTCCCTAACCATAAACATAACCCTAACTCGATCCAGTGATGGAATTTCAGTAATTAGCTATTCATATGTAATTATTCACTGTATACTATAGGCAGTATAGCTGCCATTGCTAGGCAAGTGAGCTTCCCCATAAACGGTGCCACTGTACACAGGAAAGAACACATTTCCACAATCCCATAAATTACGTACACATATGGTCAGTGAGGTTATATGTAGGCAGGGAAGTCACGCTGTCGGCGAGAGGGCCAGTGACTAGATTTAAGGTGCCCAAACCAAGGAGAGGGCCCGTGCAATAGCTGCTGGCTACGAGGAAAGGGAAGGGGGTCTTCTTTCGAAGAAGACCCCTAGCACTTCCATGTGTCATTGTACTGCACCATGTGGAATAAATTTGCCATGTTTGCAAATATATAGACCTGAAATTCTCACACTGATCAGCTCTCCCCTGACCATCCAACGTAGCACGCTACAAAGGCATATAGGAACCGAGGGTAACAATATCTCTTATACTAATGAAGCAATAAGCTACTTATATGATGGCATTGGGCCGAATACGAGCCAAATAGCCAGGACGATAATCGGAAATATCGGGATTTGGGGTTCTCAAATTTTATCCATTTTCACGCAAATGCAAATGAAAAGTGAAGGGAACACAAAGGACATACTTTGGCAGCGAGAGCCAAAACGTCCACGAGGGCACAAAGTTCTTCATCCCGTCGGTCGTCTCCGAACCCTCAATGATCTTCAGACTGATGACCTTGGACTCTGCAGACGCCTTCAGCACAGTGACAGCTTCGGCATGGGTGAGACCGACTAGGTTTGTGCTGTTTATACTGAGCAGCACGTCTCCCTTCTGTGGAAAACGTCACCACTGTTAGTGTTTAACAATTAATTAAATTCTGGCCTCAATTTACCATCCTCGACCTCCATATCATGTTCGATTTCATATTACATATTCACATACAACTGGAAACCTTTCTGAGCTATGAAGACTCGAATAGGAACTTCCAGATGGTTATTAGTGCCATAAATGTTACCATGATAATACTTCAATATTGTTTAGTATTGTATATAGACCCCGCTCTCTCCAAAAGCCTATATACGGACCTGTATATGTCCCGTCCTGCCGAGACAGCCTTTGTGGTAGATGTTAGAGATGTAGATGGGGGTATTGCCCCTCTGTGCCCCCACACCACCTGCTACGCTCATGCCTAGCGTCTCGTTTGCATCCTGTCACAAAAAACCATCAATGTAATATGACACGCAGTCGCTCCAACTCCTCCCGCTTCCAAAATAACCGTCTCTCGGCCTAAAACCTGAAGCACTATTGACTTTAAAGCTCAGCGCACACGTGAGTAATTTTACTCAAGTAAAATGACGCATGAGTCATTTTACTCACGTGTGCGGCGGATTTTCGTTAACTAATTTAATGCATGCGTTATTTTACTCGATATCAAACGTGTTTGATAATTTTTGACTCATGCGTCATTTTACTTAACGTGTGCGCGCGCGCTGAATAAATTTACTCAACACTGGTACTCACAGCGCATGCATTTAAATCATTGTGCTCGCACAGTCACGTGATCTGCATTACCACTTATTCCTTGAGTAATTTTACTCACGTGTGCGGCGAACGCTGAAAATATTACGCGTGAGTATTTTCATTCATGCGTCATTTTACTTGAGTAAAATTACTGACGTGTGCGCCGGGCTTAACCGGTTTCATTTCCTAAATAATCATGTATCCACCTGCGCCCCAGCTAGCGCACCCATTCACTCGAACCTCTTTTACTTCCCAAAACGTTCCTAAAGAGATGTGATGCATCTCGTCTTTCACTGCACAAACTCTAATCAACCATGGCTCTAGGTTATAATCCCCAACCGTGATGATTTCATCTGAGCGCGTACGTCAGTACCTTGTGCACGGTGATAACTCTCTCTCTGCACACCCTGTCCGCCATTATACTTTTAATGTTCTGTACGAGTTTGGCAACGTTGTCGTTCGGAGCCAAGCGAATAAGATCAGGAGTCTGAGAGCGGGTCTTCCTAGATATAAGAATCTCCACTTTGCTCCGACTAGCCTGAAGTGAATACTCACGATAATTAATACAGGATAAATTTGAGATTGTAACAGACACGGGCATTAACGAAACCCTAAAAATAATGAATTTTTATCTCAATTTTATTATGTCTTTATCCCGCAATTGAAGCTATAAGAAGCTGCTGTGGACGAAGTACAAAATAAAAACAAAATTGAAATCACACAGAAATGGAGAAAGAAATATACATGCTAAATCGTCATGTAGCCTACATCATTAGGGCCTAATATTCAGTTATAATCTATTCTCATGGTTATAATGATTACGATCATTATCAAGAGCTAATAATACCTAGGTAATATCAAACTAGTGTTGTTATTAGCTCTCCTATTAGCTTTATTATTTATTAGGTATTAGGTATTTAGGTATTATTAGGTCTTGTCATTATGACTGATTATAATTACGATAAAATGACTGCTGAAATATTTGTCAACACCCCCGCCTGTACAAGTGTGACGTCATACCGAGATGTGTGTTGGACTGATGCACCTGGGCGTCTGCGTTGTTAAACCACATCTTGGCGAGCAGCCACGTGTACTTGGGGTCGCTCGGCACGAACACCTGCAGACGAGAGACGGGCGTGGCTACAGCAGACGAAACATGCACAAGATGCCGCCATTTCTTATCACGCGCGTATAATATATATATCCTATAATATACTTGTTGTATATTATACTGGGCTTATTATGTCATAGCCATGGTATAGAGACCTTTGCTGATATTTCGCGGTCATATAACCCATGTGGAAGGTTGTGCTGATTCATCAGAGGGGGTTCAAGAGTAGAATAGCTTAGCCGTGAGGGAGGCAGTAGCGGTTTGTCGTGGGAGTCATAGCAACACGAAGGAAAACCGCATGGGATGCGGCTGGTACTTCAAGGTTCCAGCATGGCCGAGCAGGGATGGGGCACGCCTAAAGAGGGTAAACTAACCGGATTTCCGGGTCCCTTTTCTTGATGAAGCTGGATAGCGACAGGCACCATTGCCTCGTCCTCTCTCACGTAGAACAGAGCCAGCGGAGCACACACCTGCAAGGTAGTCACAGCGGACGTACATCAAACGTTCACACCTCATCCTGCTGCTGCTGGAACGACCCCCCATCGATGGCCGTATCGGCGATACAGTCGGGGCGTGCTATAACTGATACTTATTTACTTATTTTGTTGTTTGAGCAGTCTTACAGGCGAGCAAAGCTACAAGAGACGCGTGAGAGTGAATGTATAGCGACTATTTAAAGTCAGAAATGACGAAACAAATGAATCTTCGACTCTTTTCAGAATGATCGTATCTTCATTCCAGTACCCTGCGCTGGTTGCGCAACTCGAGAATCCATTATTAGTGCGGCGGGGGCGCGTTGCAGCAGGGTATAGAGACAGACTATTGTACAGAAGAGTTGTATGCCGCAGTTTAAGCTTGGGGTAGGGCGCGACGGTGGCGACCTCTATACGTGCGCGACGATGGCGCCTTGCTCGTTGCTCACCTTCTTGTCCGGTATTGTTGGCACGCCCTCTAGGATCTTCAGGTCGACATAGAAGAGCTTCTTCTTGCCGATGGCGCCCTCTATAGTGTTGCCTTCTAGGAAAGGTCTCACGTGATCATCGGTGACTGCGAAGCTGCAGGGAGCGGGGAGAAGGGAGGAGGCAGATGTGATGTTATACCCGTGTCACTGATACATCTCTGTAAGAAGCTGCAG